>NW_009952066.1:3066321-3171690 GCF_000747805.2 Chaetura pelagica | reverse complement strand
CTGTATACTCTGTGAGTCTAAGCAACAGGAAAAACAGAAAGAAAGACAAAACAAAGGTAATTTCAGAACTGGTAGATAATGGCTGCATTGTGCCCGGGCTTTCACACCTGACCATGTCCCAAGTGCAGGTGAAAGCATGGTGTTGGCACCTGATGAGAGAAACCATTTCCAGGGCTTTGTCCTTCATGTCATTCCCAAAAGCACCAAATCCCTCTGGCCAGCACTCTGCTACCAACACTGTGCTTCTGCTGACAAAGCATTCATGAGAAAGGTCCCAGGTAACATCAGCTACATTTCCTTTTTCCTAGCAGGCTTTAACCCCCTCCTCTGCTCCATTCCCACCCTGAGCAGGTAACTGAGTCCAGCCAAAGTGCAGTGCACAAGGGTTTGGGTTTTTTCTAATGCAGCTCCATCACACCTCACCTTATCATGGCTGGGCTTAGCTAGACTTACAGATATTGGTACAAAGCTTACCCATCTAAAAAGAAAAGTAGCTCAAAGGAAATGTGGTGGGGTTTTTTTTTGTTGTTTTTTTGGGTTTTTTTACCTATTACAGCATCTATAATAAATGTTTGTCTACAGTCTTGAACACAACCTGGCACGATGGTTTAACAGCTTGAGGGAACTGTGCTACCTCAGCTGAATGGAGACAGTACAGAAGGTATAAACAGCCAGGACAAACTTGCTGCTCAGATATTATTTTTACCAATTAAATACAACTTGCTAAGCCAAAGTCATATGCTCTTTATTTCACCAGACACTTGGATTATGAAGTCTAAACCAGGAAACAACAGTTACAGAATCATGGAATTGTCAGAGTTGGAAGGAACCTCTACAGATCATCTAGTCCAACTCCCCTGCTAAAGTGGGATTGCCTAGAGCACATTACTCAGGACTGCAAATAGGTCAGTCTGAATGTCTCCAGGGAAGGGGGCTCCACAACCTCCCTGGGCAGCCTGTCCCAGTGCGCTGTCATCCTCACTGTAATGAAGTTTTTCCTCACATATAAATGAAAATTTCTGTGTTCCAGCTTGTGCCCATTGCCCCTCATCCTGTCACTGGGAACTACTGAAAAGAGTCCGGCTCCATCCTCTTTGCACCCACCCTTCAAATACTTATAGGCATTAATAAGGTCTCCCCTCAGCCTTCTCTTCTCCAGGCTAAAGAGTCCCAGCTCTCTCAGCCTTTC
The DNA here is from genome assembly GCF_000747805.2 of Chaetura pelagica. Classification (NCBI taxonomy): domain Eukaryota; kingdom Metazoa; phylum Chordata; class Aves; order Apodiformes; family Apodidae; genus Chaetura; species Chaetura pelagica. The sequence continues at coordinate 3,170,501 of NW_009952066.1, read as the reverse complement.
CTCATAAGGGAGATGCTCCAATCCCCCAGTCATCTTCTTTGCCTTCTGCAGGACTCTCTCTAGTGGTTTCCTGTCTCTCTTGAACTGGGGAGCCCAGAACTGATGCAGTATTCCAGATGTGGCCTCACCAGGGCAGAGGGGAAGAAAGACCTCTCTCTACCTATTGGCCACACTCTTCCTTATGCAATCCAGGATTCCACTGGCCTTCTTGGCAACAAGGGCACATTACTGGCTCATGGATAACTTAATATCTACCAGGACTCCCAGATCCTTCACCTTGGAACTGCTTTTCAGCAAGTCTACCCCTAACCTATATGTGCATGGTGTTCTTGGCAACAAGGGCACATTACTGGCTCATGGATAACTTAATATCTACCAGGACTCCCAGATCCTTCACCTTGGAACTGCTTTTCAGCAAGTCTACCCCTAACCTATATTGGTGCATGGTGTTCTTCCTCCCCCTCCTACACTTGTCTGGGACCCTACAGCCTGTCCAGGTCATGCTGGATGGCAGCACAGCCCTCTGGAGTGTCAGCCATCCCTCACTGTTTGTTATCATCAGTGAACTTGCTGAGGACACACTCTGTCCCCTCATCCACGTTGTCAATGAATATGTTGAACAAGACTGGACCTAGTATTGATCCCTAAGGGTCACCACTGGTTATTGGCTTCAACTTGACCCTTTTTCATTGATCACAATCCTTTGAGTTCTGTCACACAGCCAGCTCTCAATCCAACCCACTGTCCACTCATCTAGCCCACACTTCCTCAGTTTCCTAGGTGAGGATGTTACGTAAGACAGCATCAAAAGCCTTGCCAAAGTCAAGGTTGATGACATCTGCTGCCAACCAGTTATGTCATCATAGAAGACCAGCAGATAGATCAAGCATGATTGGTAAATCCATGTTGACCACTACCAATAAATTCCTGTTCTTCGACATGTTTAGAGATGACATCCAGAACAAGTTGCTCCATCACCTTCCCAGGGACAGAAGGTAAACTCTCCATGACCTTTCAAAGATGGTGGAGAGTGGCCCAGCAATAACATCTGCCATCTGTCTTAGCACTTGTGGGTACAGTCCATCAGGGCCCATGGACTTATGGATGTCCAGCTTGGCCAAGTGGTATCTAAGCCAGTCCTCCTCTAATGAGGGAAAGTCTTCCTCTCTCCAGACCTTTCCCCTTGCCTCCAGGGTCTGGGATTCATGAGGGACAGCTTTTGTAGTGAAGACTGAAGCAAAGAAAGTTATAGGAAGTTGTTTCTTTATCTTTTTAATCCTTTAAAAAAAACAACACAACCAACCAAAAAAAAACCCACTCAAAAAACAAAACACATGGAAAATGGGTCTTATTTCTTGCAAAATATCCAGGAACAATAGCAGTAGTAACTAAATTTCTTTCTGCTGGTTTCTAGAGTATGTTGTGGGTACCAGATGTGCAAGTTTCCACACACAAGCTTAAGAATGTGACTCAGTTTCAGCTAAATGAAATAACTTCTGAGAAACTCTTCAGTTTTATAGACTAATTTACAGCCGCATTTAACTCTAGTTCTCACTGCTCAGACTGCCGGATACTGATGGATACAATCATTTCTCCACCAGCATTTAAACTCACTACGTTTATGATTCAAGACCCAACAGCTGTCTCGTGATGGGAATGACTTTCTGTCACCACTGATCTAGGCTTTATTTGAATTCAGTTTTGAAAAAGCTTGTGCATTTGCCGTCATTTTACTTGAGGAAAAGAAATGGTACATTCAGACCCCATGAGCACAGTGTTTCTAAAGGCATGAGCCTTTAGGACCAAAACCAAGTTGTCACTCTAAAAGTATTTTTCAGCTACTCCTTTTTACTTATAACTATATGCAACCTAAGAAAAATCACATCAAACATTTAGCCAAGTAACTACACACATTTTCCTCCCCATTGTGGTGCAGATTTACTACATATCTAGCTAGAATAAATAACACGCACTGTAATGAGAACTGATCTGGCTTGGGCAACCAAAATCTATCAGTTCTACCACAGGCAATCAATTTGTTCAGTTCATATATTTCTTCCTTTGCAATGTATCTTCACTGTGACTGAAGAACAGGTTTTAGAAGAGACTGCATACAAGTCTGCAGTGGAAAACAAGCATCAAGTATCTTCTGAGGTCAGTCTCCACAGTAGAGGATACAGATATGTTTATAAACTATTCTCCTTTCTTGCTCTTACATTAAATAACAGCACTCAGTCTTTTTCATGGCAATTCAAAATTATGTCAACTATCTCAATGCTTCCCACAAAACAACAAAAGCAAGCTCTTTATTTGAGCAACAAGCAAAGAAAATGACATTTTCTTAAAGTACCAGTAGCTCTGTTCCAGTAAAACATGCTATGGTTAGTATATTTTGGTTTCACATCCTAGTAAAGTATACAGACAGTCAAGAAAATCCCAAGCCAGAACAGCTACTTTGTTGACTTCTACTAAAAACTTAGACACCTTAGGTCGCTGAAAAACACACAGTAAAAGAACTCATAGTTGAAATAATATTTAGTGCTTCTGTAGAAAAATGCACCCAAGGATCTCCAAGTAGTTATGAAATAAATTAATTAATTAAGCTTCTCAACACCCCTGTGAAGCAAGCAAGCATATTTATCTGTTTTATGAGGAAGAAAACAGAGCCATGGAGAGGTGGAGTGACTTGCCCGAGGCTACCCAGCAAGAGTCTTTCAGAGTAATAAACAGCATCTGAATTATTGATTCCCACTGCTGCCCTTCAGCTGCATTGTTCCTTTTTGAAATACTGCAATGAGTTATAATAATCATTGGCATGATAAACATAATGTGGCAATATTTAGCTGAGATTTTCTTTGTCTTGTTTAAATGATATTCAAACTTTAGTGTTACTTAAATTGCAATTGATCTTCTTAGGGTGACCAAAAATCTCCAACTACATTGAGCAATAGTTGCTGTATTCCATTCACAATTGCATCCATTTCATAGCTTCATGGAATGCCAGGTTGGAAAGGACCTCGAGGATCACCTGGTCCAACCTTTCTAGGTAGGAACACGGCTCAGATGAGAAATTAACTTATATTGTCATTTCATAGAATCCTAGGGGTTGGAAGGGACCTCGAAAGATCATCTAGTCCAACCCCCCTGCCAGAGCAGGGTCTCCCAGAGCACATCACACAGGAACGCATCCAGGTGGGTTTTGGATGTCTCCAGAGAAGGAGATTCCACAACCTCTCTGGGCAGCCTGGTCCAGCTTCATTTCATTTCATACGTTGCCACCGCTTATCTCCAACCAAGAAGTCACTCCAACTTGACAACAGCACAGTAGAGATGATGGCTCTTGCATTCACACCGAACTGAGCGGGCAGGGCTGGCCGGGGTGATGCTGCGCGGCTTTCCCTCAGTACCACCTGCAATCAGCCGTCCTGAGGCTGAGGAGACTGAGCTTCCTCAGGGAGGCTGCATGTGTCAAACCCGCTCAGAACCAAACCCTCATTAGCCCATGGAGAAGTGGTCTGAGAGGATACATGGAGCCTGGACACGCCACCCCTGAAGAAGTGGAGGGAATGTCTCAGCCTGGAACCTGTGAATCCTCAGTCACTCACTAGATCTTGGTTCTCTTTTCACCAGCTTGCCCAACAGTGTACCAAACCACTGACTGGCTACATGAATGAGCAGCGTCCAGATATTCACCTGAGGATGCACCTCTTCTGGGAGACCAGGATGGTGTTAATTCCACGGCTATTCAGTGTGGGAATATTTTCTTCAGAATGCCTCTTGCTTTCTAACTACAGCTCCTCTAGGCTGCAGCATTTATTAGGAAATTCTCTTGTAAAATTAAATATCTTTTTTGTTGTCATCTGAGCCAGAACATCAAATTTTGACGTGAAGAAATGGAACCTAGACTCTTTTTGCTCAGTTATATTGATGTTGCTGACAGCTACCCAAGCCTCAGCACATACAGGTACCTGAAGCACTCCATGGACAGCAGAGTGGGGACAGCCAGATCCCACCAGGCAGCCTGTCTCCTCCTGGGGTGCAGAGGTACCTGTGCACATACAGCTCATAGTGAGCAGAAAACTCTGTATCAACCTCAGCTGGAAGCACAGGCACTGCCCCTTGCCCACTCACCAGGTCCCTGTGTGAAGGCTGCCAGGGACACAGCCTGTGCTCCAGAAGCCACCGTTTACTGGAGGCCAAAGGGGGCTCAGGGGCTTCTCTGGCCAGCAGCTGAGGTGCCAGTCCAGGAGAGCACAAAGAAAAGGTGTGTGACTGTGTGCTGGTGTGGGAGCTGAGATACCCTCCCCTCCCATCACCACTTTGCATCTCAGGAAGAAATCCCAGTGAGAAGCAGGAACTGGAACAGGGTAGCCTGAGCTCCCCACCGCCTGGGTGCCCTTGAGTCCCTCCTTGCCTGCAGCATGGGATGGGCAGGAAGCTGAGTATCTCTTCCTGCCAGCCCGGTCCTGGGGCACTAGCAGGGTGGAGGACTCAGGATCCAGCCATCTTCTGAAGCACTCAGGGCCTGTTTGGCCACATGTCCTTCTGGGGGTCCTTCTGCAGGAAGGGGCATCAGATCTCTGAGCAAGAACAACTCCTTTCCCCAAAGGTACAAAAGATGCAGAGATCAGGACCCCTCCCACTACAACCCATCCTGACAGCATCAGCACAGGAGGGGTCCTGCACAGCCCTGCCTTGCACAGGGCAGCCGGGGACCCGCCCGGGCCTCAAGCCCCGCACACGGGCAGCGCAGCCTCCCCAGCCCGCCCGGGGCCGTCGCTTAGTTCTGTGTCTGCTTATTGATGTGTTGTTTTTTCCTGGTGAGCACACGGATTGCCCCTCTCCCCCCCTGCTCCTCCCCAGCTCGCAGTTCACGGAAATACCCTAATTCTCCCGTTTAGCTGGAGATCTCCTTTCGGCAAGTTGGTTTTCTGCACCCAGAACGCGGGGCGGCGGTACCAGGGCTCGGGCGAGGGGGGCTGCGGGGGTTACAGCGTCCTGGGTGACCCATTCAAGCGCAACACCCACCTCTAGTGCTGTCACCGTTACTGTGTGCGAGTAACAGGACCTGCCGTTCCAATGCTCCATCGAGCCAGGAAGAAACAAACAGCCAATTTGTCAATCCTCTCCTTTAAGTACGGGGTGAACACTCACGCGAGTGTTTCTCACGTAAATCACAAACGTGAAACACCATGAACTTTCAAGCCAATCATCCTGACATGTTTGGGGTTTTTTTTCAGCAACTCAATTGAAGAAACGTAGGGAAGTAACATAAAAAGAAGGTAAAATAAATGATACTTTGGATCAGTTCTCTTTGCTTCCTCAGTCACAATAAGGAAAGAAAAGATACAAAGTGTAGAAAACCAAGTATTTGTTGCTTTCTGAAAGCTGAGCGTGTTTTATAATTTTCTGACTGCTCTACTGAAATGAAAATAAAAGTACTCATACAAGACAGATCAGGATGGTGTCCAGATACCTGAAGTTTACATTTCACAGAGCTTAGTCTTCGTTTTAATAATGTGTTTACTGATATCACTGAGTCAGTCAGTGGGCTCTAAATGCTCAGTTCCCTGGCTTTAAAATGTAAAAGCTGTGTTTCCTAAAGATAGTTTTAAGCTGACTCTTCGTGGCTTACAGCGTGATTTCCTGCTGTTCTATCAAGATTAATAAACTTGTGGGAACTAGACAAAACTACCAGCGATACGTTTTCTTTCACCCCTTCGCTCTGTTGTATTTCCCAGCGATGCCTGTTGACAGTGTAATGAACAGGGATCCACGAGGTGTTGCTGCAAACTCCGAGAGCAGTGCCAGAGCCTGGAATGAAGCCTTGCTTTTTTACCAGTAACGACATGCCTAAAAGCACTAAGTGCTTCAGTTTCAGTCATGCAAACACCACATTAATCACTGGGAGGTATGTTTCTAAACACCTCTTTGAACGGTATTATGCTATTCTACACTAATAGTGGAGCCATAAAATACTAATGCTGTGACACAAATAAGCATGAGAAGAGCTACAGACTCCTCCTGTCAGACCAGATGTGGCTAACAGGACAATTCTACTGGAATTTCTAAAATCCTAAGTATGCCTGAATGGTTGAGGAAGCAGGTGTCAGAGTACTAGTCACATGTTTGAATCATTAGGCACTTAAATATATTAAGTATCTGACTCTAAGTTAAATGAAATTCGCCCTTACAATTCTGAACAGCATAATGCCCAAAATGGCTTTTGAAATCCTGACCTCAGTCTGTGGTTACATCTATCCATCTTGTAGAGAAACTGCAGCCTGCTGCTTTGTCATGCCTGAATACCTGGGCAAAGCACACTATGGCTCCCCTATACACTGTGCACTTGGGTTTATGCCTCATAGATTGGATGTGCCTGGATGGCTTGGATCTTGCTCTGGTGTGCAGTTAGGCTGTGGAGTGGAGAGTAGGGAGCCACAAATACTCTCTGCCTTATGTCCTTTTATGCAAGATGAGGCTCATTTTACTTCCAAATTACTCACAGGATGCTTGTCAGGCAAAATAAATAAATGAAAATGCATATGATAATGCAGAGATATCTAAGAGAAGCAAGATCTGTCCATTCTAGATTAATTTCAGCAAGATGATAGACTGTTACCCACATCCTCTGAGAACAGCATGTAAGTTGCAATAAGAGAAATTTAGGCTAAATAGGGGAAAAAAACAGGTAAATAAAGCACAAGTGAGCAGCACCTCTGTCCCTGGAGACTTTTTAACTGTAAGTTGGACATATGTTTGACAAGAACAGTTCAGGTCTAGAGAGTCTCATGGATCTTGACTTAGAGCAAGGGGTGGACCAAAGGACCAGTCAAGGTCCTTTCCAGTCCTGTTTTGTATGATTATGTTCAAAATGCTACTTGCACAGGCAAGATTATGGCTCCCCTTTGATCTTCCTGTGTCCTTCCCTTCTTTAGCAATGGATATAACCTCCCTTGCTAAGGCTCAGCTTCCCTCAGTGGTTTGCTAGCCTTACTGGATGCCAGTGAATTTGTTGCTGATGACAGAAAGAAGAAAACAATTAAACCATAAAACAATGTCAATTTGGAGAAGAAATTCTGAGTGGGAGCCATTTGTTGTGCACTTTCATTCTAAACTTGACTGGTAACTACCTCTGATCTAGTTATGTTAGACTCTCTTTATAACTGCAGAGAAAAATAAGTACTTTTAGGGTAGAATTGATTTGACCTGTTTTAGATATCTTCTTTAGGATGTGATAAATAATATTGCCCAGCTACCCATTCCTGCCACTAACCATGGAGCTGGTTTAAATGAGTGACTCAGTAACATACAATCATACAATTTCCAGGCCTTTAGTGCTTCTGTCCCTGAAATCTTTCACCCCCCCTGCTCCCAAGTATCAGAACCCTAGTTTATTTGTTCTTGGGTGTTTTTTGTTGTTGTTGTTGTTTTTTTTAATGGGAAAGATCCCACTGAGTTTAATAATTTTTGTTGCTGTCATTTCCTTAAATTACATCATGCAACACTGAAGCATACAACTAACTGACCTTTCAGGTGGCATTGCTCCAGAATGGATTTAGGAGGAGCTAAATTTACCTTTTGGAACTAAAGACCATTGAGTTGGCTAGGCTATACAGAGCATGTTTCATGGAAATTGTTTGAAATCTGTTCAGGTCTGACACTGTTCTACCCATACATCACATGCTCTTTATTTTTCCTTGGCCTTTATGGCAAAGCAACATTACCAGGAACATGAAATGTCTGGTGTCTGTGTGACTGAGCCAAATGTGTGTGGGAAATATTGCCCTTTTCCAATAATGACATTTTTTTTTAGGTCACACACATAGAAGTCACTTAGACACCAAAGTATATATAGTACACATCTTGAAAATGTATGCTGCATCAGAGACACCATGACCTGCCAGCTCTTGGTTGCAACATCTATCCTTTCTTCCCCCCTTATAGTAAATGAAGTTTCAGAAGTAAAAACTTCCAGGAAATGCCCTGTGTTTATCTGGCTTGCAGGGAGGGAAAACAGACTTCATTTTCCAGCTGCATTGATGAGCTGGGTCATGAGGATGTGAAGAGGGAGCAACCCCCATCGCTGTTCTAGGGCAGAGATAAAGGAAGGGCTCATCCCTTCTGGAGGAGACACCAAGTGTCTGCTGATGCTTCATGCATTTTAAAGCCTTTGGTTCTCACTTAGCTGTGAAAGCGGGGCAATGTTTCCTTTTTCTTTGCGGCTGAATATGTCAACCTAAAGAGGGAGGCTGTATGTAAGTCTCTCCTTTCCACATACCCAATTTCGGTGACACTTTCTTTTTGCCCAGCCTGTGCAACAGAGCTTTTACGGTGTTTTTTTTGTTTGTTTGTTTTAAGTACTTCCCTATCACTGAAAGCCTATTCTCTGTATGATCTGTTTGCTGTTTAGTCTATAATTTCCATGTTAAGAGACACTCCTACTTTTGTCCTTAAGTGACAAAACTCTTCAAATGAAAAGAGAGAAAAATACAGAATTCTCTGGATTCTTTCACTAATTCTCCAAAACAACTGATTTTTCTTATGATGGTAAACCTTGAGTTCCCCTTGTCTTTTTGTGTCCAACTGTGATTATTGCTGATCTTAGCATTGTGAGCTGAAGCCTTCAGGACAAGATCATTAGGCCATTGTCATTATAGTTGAACTGCAGGACTGAAAATCTGGATACTTGCATAATGCTCATCCTGCCCTCCTTGATCTGGGTTGCTCTGCCCAACCTTTCCCCCTTTACTTTATTAGTGCCACATGAAGGCAGCTCTAATTTTCAAAACTTACCCCAGTTGCAGCCTCATATGGGGGAATGTTGGCTATCTCCTCTTTTCCAGCCAGGGTGTGGACCAGACAGTGTCCTAACTTTGTTGTTGTTCCTACTGCATCTCTCAAGTTTATGAGAGTGTTGCATGATTCATACCATCTACTACTTGGGGATTTGGGGCTCTGCCTCATTGTGCAGACAATGGGCAGAAATAGTGTCCAAAACTAGGTAATGAAAAGGAGTGGCCTGAAATCAGGCCCGAGAATCAGAAACAGTTGGAAATCTGGAAATCTTGTCTAAGTTCATTAGGGTACCTTTCTGGCTGGGCCACATTTAGTGAGGTGCAAAGCAGTTTCTCGCAAAGGAAGATGCAGCCGGTTGTTTCCAATGGGTCTGTTGGGTGCCAGGTACATTTATCAGGCTGCAAGGATGTGTTAGTGCAACAAATGCTTCTGCCTGCCTTTGCTTCTGTGTTTTACTCTTCTACTTTGTGGCAGCCAAAGTAGCAGCAGTGTAGCTAGAAGGGGAAAGAACTAGACAGGTTTCCTGAAGAGCTCTTTTTTGTATGTAAATGGAACATTTTTCTCTGCTTTACATTTCCTTTCTTTTCCTCTAGCTCTCACCACGTGCTCAGCCTGGTTTAGCCTGAGGCCAGCAGACAGAAAGTCAGATGAGAAAAAATTCCTGCAGATTTCTTAGTGAATGGGAAGCTGCAGCATTAGTAACCTCAGCAAGGAGAGCTGAAACATTCAGGAGTGGAGACAGGTTCATGGTCCATAGAGATGTGAGGAAGACAGCAGCCATAAAGCAGGCAGATAGTTTCTGTGAAACACCAAAAAGAGGCCAGGGTTCAATGAAAAATTATGTGTATCATCTGGTCTGTGCCTTTCAACGGCAGAATCCATTATGCCAGTAGTAGGACAGTATCATTTTTATTGCTTTTACATTACTGTAGAAATCACCTGGGTTTATGTTTATCTCCTAGCAGCTGTCATGTTGCCTACCTGGCCTGCTCCTTCTTTAGCATTTACCCTTTCTTTTCTCTCATGATGGTCAGAGCAGGTTGGAGTGAGGGGGCACCCAGCAGCACGTGGCATTTCATTCAGCTGAAGTGGGTGTTACTTTATGTTCTCAAATGTGTGACCTTTCTCAACATGTCAACTTCTTTCCTTCCAGATTTCTGCAATGTTATAAACTGAGCAAACTCCCCTGGGGAGCACAAACCATGAATCCTCATACTGAGAGTTTCTAAAGACGGACTTTTTAAGTGCTCCCTTAGAGCTGATTGCCACAATCTCCCTCTCTGCAAGCCAGATATGTTGCAATAATGTTTTCCATTTGTAATACACCGTTTTCAGTGGATGGCATTCATAAGGCTGGAATCCACCTTTTTTTATGGAGTCACTTGATATGTGGAAAACCAAGCAGACAACTGCTGGAATTCATGAACATTTTTACAAGTTGCTTACTTATCCCCATCTCCAATTCTTGTGTTTCATACTTCTGTGTCTCTTTCTTCCTCCTTACTAGAGATGTGTAAAGGAAAAAGAATCAGAATCATGGAATAGTTTGGCTTTGAAAGGAACCTTAAAGATCATCTAGTTCTAACCGCCCCCCCCCTGCATGGGCAGGGGCACCTCCTACTAGTCGAGGTTGCTCAAAGATCCATCCGACCTGGCCTTGAACACTTCCAGGGATGAGGCACCCACAACTGCCCTGGGCAACCTGTTCCAGTGTTGTCCACCATCACACTAAAGAATTTCTAAAAAGGTACATCTTAGAGACTGTATTTGAATTTGTTGCTTACTCTCCACTTCTTTTTGTAACCATCTCACTCTGATTTGCTGCATCCTAGTTACAGCCAAGACTTGAAGGTAGGATAACAGCTCAAACAATGCAGACATTAAAACTTAATTTCCACTTAAAGATAACACCTATGCAGTCCTAGAGGATACCACAGCCATCAGTTCTGCACACTCAATTCCAAAGCAGTGGTGCTCACCGCATGGTTGCTTTTGTTGTAGTCATACATGCAGCCTAAAGACAGCTCCACCTCTGCCTAGTTTTAGGGCCTTCATGGGGTTGTTGCACTGGTCTGCATCAATAACTGGTTATTGTGTGTGTTGTTCAGGGGCTTTTGGGGCACTGCTGCTGAGTTTTTCAGGGGCCCCTGTAAGCGCCTCGTGATCATTCACTCACATACACCCGTCTTCATGAGTCACTGACAGTGCACTCTACACAGCAGTGGTGTCTAAATGTGTACACAAGCATGTCTGCATCTGTGCATGCATACAAATGCTTTTACAGTTACTTTTAATAATATCTATTTAACAATGCTCATATTAACGGTTAGGAAAACTTTTCTTAAATTCATATAATTGTCTTCAGGCTACAATATTTTTATTTCTAATTTTGTGTATGGATCAGTATCAGTGCTGTACCAAGTATCTCCAAGTCCTGCACAATAGCAGGAGAAAGATTAGAGGAAAGAGGAAAACCCCACACAACAGATATATGTTGGTAATTATTACTTACTGTAATATATATAAGTTCTGTTCCCTGCTAATCTCTAACCATCTATTGCCCTGTTGAGCTCTTCATGTCAGCTTATGCTGACCTTCGCCTCCTTGAGCTTCATCTATACTCCATTTTCCATCACCTACTACTGCTCTAGAGATGTCCCTGCTTACTGCCTAAGAGTGCTTAGTTTATTTACTTGACCTAAAACTCCACATTTCCTATAAAATGCAGATAATTCCCTCATTCCTTTAGTCTCTGGGTTTCCATGTCCTGTGAACCTAGCCCTTAATTGCTGCCTCTTCATGTGTGGATATATATGGACTCTTGTGCCCTTTTTTCTGAGCAGCTTTGAGTGAGAAAACACACATTCACCGCCGCTGTCTCCCAACACTGTTGCGTCCCAACACTGCTGCAGCTGCTTCAACAGCAGCCCTCAAGCAGATATTTTTGAGGCCTTTTATCAGTATAAGGGGTTTTGTATCTCATTTCATAACATCATGTTTCTTTTTGCCAGTTTTGCAATGGCATCTCCTTTCTCTGGATTAATAGTTTCCAGGCTGCTCAGCACTTGGGAGTACTCGTTGAAATTCTAAGTGTGGGCTGAGGTCCCAGGGGATGGTGTAGCAAGAAAACTGTAATTCTTAGTTATTCTTTTGAGATAAGGCAAGATAAGAGTTCTTATATTCACCTGTAATTTTATTAATCAGAGATGGTAGAGGCTTTAAAAATCAATCTTTTAAATGTAAATTTCTTAGGGACAGGGAGTCACAACTTTCAGAGTTGCTCTAGTGTTGTGACAGAAGAAGGTCTATGAAAAGTTAATGGACTTGTTTTCCTAAAATATACCCTGAAAATACCAGTCATAAATTTTCAACAAGAACATCTATTTTTTTTCCTCCTCTATACAGTGTAAGATAGTTCATGATTTTCTTCCGTCTTAAAAGGAATGCAAATTTTTCAACCTCATAAGAGGAAATCAAACTGAGTGTTTAAGTGTTTGTGCTCAAGATTTAGTAATCAGTGGAAAAGAGAAATACATTTCTGGCTGGCAGAATCTACTTTGCCTGGGCCAGCGGGGCTGTGGTGGGGCAGTGCAGCCTGCTGTTCCGTTTGTGCTGCTGCCATTTTTTGTTTTGCACCCTCTTAATTTGCAAAAGGGGCTGGAAGCCATAACATCATTTTGAAGTGGCTGTGATGGTTTCTCACCCCCATGCAAGTATTTAGAAGTCATTATGACCATGTGTGAGAGAACTACGTATGTGCCTGGCAGACTGAGTGGGAAGCATGAAATATTTTTAGCACAGTTCTGATTAAATCAGTTGAGATGCAGCGGGGGCAGAAGTTAAGACACAGCGCTTCAGATGTTTGCCCTTCTGTGAACTGTGACATCTGGCCAGCTGCAAAACCTCTGTGGTTTTGCCAGGCTTGCCAGAGAACTGTTGTGGGTACCCACCTCACACTGAAAAGGTTTCCATTAGGCCTTTGTCCTCTATTCAAGAAAACAACCAGCCATGCTGCCCACAGTACTAGTCCACTGACATGTGGATAGGAATCCCCAGTTTGCCATGTAAAGGTGCTGGCAAGCTTTTTGAGCTGGAAATCTCCAAGTCTGTTTAACTTCCTGGAGTCCATCTTATTTTGGCCCTAATCCAGGCTCTGTTTTCAAGTTAAGCTCTTCTATTTATAATACTTAGGGAAAAGCAGGATTTGTTTCTTGCATCAAAAGCATTAAGAAGAAACCCTCTAATTTTTATGTATTTTTTTATTCTCTCCTGTGACTCACCAATGAGGTTTGATGTTCCACTTATTTAGAATTGCAGAAAACAAAATTACAGGCAATTGGATTTTTAATGGGATTGAGCCTTTCCCCCCGAGGGGGTTCTGGATCAGTTGCATGCCTGCTGGAAGGGCTGGTTCGCGGGCAGTTGTTAACAGCAGACGTCTGTGGCTGCACCATTATCCTCGTTACACCATTACAGCTGGCACTCCCTGCAGATTTAAGGTTCCTGTAGCCTAGCTGCGTGCTTTCCCTCCTACATCTCATGCTGTGCTTCACCTGCAAGACTCTGCCTCCAAGCACATGTACAGAAAGAGGCATATTTTGTTTTAAAAGTCAGTCACTTAGATGCACCAGAAAACTTGTCTTGGTCTTTCCATGATGGCGAGGAGCAGGAGGCTGCCCCACGCTGTGCCAGGGAAGTCAGAAGCAACATCTTCCTATCAGATCCCTGGATGTATGGTGTAGAGAATAAAGCTTTTACCTTTTTGCACAGAAGAGAACTTTATTTCTAAACTTGATTTTCTGAGAAACTACTGTAAGACATCAAGGTTGTGTACAGAGGTGTGTTTTACTCTCAGTGCATTTTTTAATCTGTGGTGGCAAATGAAGGTTGACATGGAAACTCAGACACTTTCTTCTCACTGTTGGCAACTCTCTGCTAATGCATATATTCTTACACTCTGCTGCCATCTGCCTAGGTATGATCTAATGCATACTTGGCCCAAGGAGAAAAGACTTCAAGGTGAAGCTACAATATTTAGTCAGTATGTGATGGACAAGTCATGGCCAAACACTTTTCAAACAAGGCCTCTGTGAGGAATGTAAAGGCACATCTCTACTGGTGGCAAGAAAAATGATCACAAATCATGTATTGTTCTACATAGATAGAAAATATGACTATGCGTCTATAGGAAAGAGAAGCACTTCAAGACTAGGCTTGAAACCCAGCACCACAGGTCATTGAAGGGGACAGGTGAGACCACTGGCTACCCAGCATCTTAAGCCCCAGGACAGTGGAGGGCCAGTCCAGCCACCCTGCCTGGAGCCCTTCTGTATCCCAAAATATCTGGCCATTATACATCTTTGTACACACTCCTCTTTCTGTGTTACTGTCTTTCTGTTTTATAGAAGTTTTTTCCTGAGGTGGGCTGTCATGCCAGGCTGGACAATGCCTGGTTGCTAATCACAGATTTAAACCAGTTTTGGGGGTGCTGGTTCCTGTCATCAGATCATTTTTCCTGGGAATTTCCTTCAGAATAACTCCAGAGCTGCTACACTATCACACACCTGGGACTCAGTCGATCTGGAGAGACCCAGCACCCTGGAGAAGCAGCAGCCTCTGAAAGGCCCAAGTCCAGCAGTGCCCTGTATCTACCACAGATAAGCTATCTGCCTTTGTTTATTTAACTTTCACTCACTGGGGATTAAGAAACCTTTAATTTCAGGAATAAGTCCTATTCAGGAAACACTTGCAGTGAGCTCTGCTTTGCATCAAAGTTGAGTTCCCTACAGGTATTAATGGTACTAATTTATACTAGTTTTTGGTTGATTTATACATCTTTCATTCTGAGTAGGTCAAATTTTCAGTTGCCTGAGGCTGTAGCACGAACCTCTCCTTGCACTGCTTCATTATGACCTTGTCTCCCTTTTTTCTTTTACTGCTCAGCTATAAAGTAAATTCAGAGAACACTTTCTTTTTTTTTCAGAAATAAATTCTCTTTATTTTAAAATTCAGACATGTGCTTTGTATCAAAACAGACACCAGAAGAGACTTGGTATTCATCTCTGGTTTTAAGCAAAGCTGTGGCTTTCAGGGCTATATAACCAGTAATTTTAATGAATCTTTACAACTTTATTTCTCCCTGCTGATACTCAAGATAGTTTTGCAGATGTTTCAGTAATATTTCTGCCAATGGCCTCTCACAACAGAATGTAAGAAATTTCAGAGATTTCCAGGGGTTAAAAAAAAAAGAAAAAAGAGAGGGAAGAAGTTGAAGCAAAGGTGGCGTCTTTACAATGTCTCATTGAATACAGCCAGTTCTCTACCAATTTTCTGCCATGTGCACTTCTTCTTCCTGGTCTCCCCACAGCCTCCATTTCCAACCTCTGCTTTGTAGTAAGACCTGTGTACTTGTCAGAGATTCTTGAATAAGAGTCTTCCCTAAGACTAGCTACATCCTGATTTCACAGGAACTCTGGCTTTTGGGCAAACACTTCAAATATTTTTCTTATGTCTTCCTGCAGCACATGGTGACACATGGAGTCATGCTTACACAGCCTTGTGTTTTCCACTTTCTCTGTTACTGTGTGGTCCTTTCAGAAGCAAGTGCAAATGGCTTAGTCACAGAGGGATACCATCATCTCCCAGCTGAGCAAGTCCATGTATGTTTGTGCTGGTGAGCTTTGTGTTCAGGCTGCCCTTAGAATCTGTTACCTTTCATTACAAAAATACTGCTTCTCCACTGAGACACCAGGAACCAAGGACTCGGATGATTTTCACTCTAATTTTCATCAACAATTCAGTTTTAATTGATTTTCACTAAAAATGCCCCCAACAAAACAAGAAAAAAAATCCCCAACCTACAAATATCAGTTCTAAATTCAGAACAACAGAAGTGTGTGAGCATACAATATTGGTCTGAACCACAACGTAGTTATTATTTGCAGATGATTACTTGATTCAGGTTAGAATTTCAAATTATGCTGTAATTAGAGATCTGAGATTTTAATTTGGGTATCTCTCTGGTTAATACAAATCATATCCTTATCATGAGCCAGATTTGTTGCCCAAGACATTGATGCTAATTTAAAAATTTCAACATAAACTCTAGTATTACTTATGATTGCCTTCTTAAATAAAACATTTGCAATCTATAGTTTATGAGGAGGAGAAGAGCACTTTCATTTTCCTTTCTCCCCCATCTTGTATGAAGAGAAGTTTCTCCAATGTTTTCCTCATTTGCTTTATGTTTCCCTTTCAAAGATATGCTTAATGTTAAATTGGAAATGTTGCATATTACCTATAAGTATACTGGACCACAGGAATGTAAAAATAACATCCTATGTAAAGTCAGGAAAAAAGTACAGAAACAAAAGCTGGTATCTCTGGAATGAGGTGGAATGATCTTCTGATTTTAACTGGTGAAGCTGCAAAAACAGTGAGCTGTGCTGACACAGATTAAGTGTTAACACAAGTTAAATCCATTCTGATAATTTCTAGGTCTAAGAAAGTAAACACTTTTTCTTGAAAACAAGAAAATAAACTGTTTATTATTCTTTAAACTTTGAGTGAAATTTATCCAAAATTCTGCCATCCTGGTGTGACAAAACTGCAGACTAAACAAATAATCTTTGACATATTTTTGCATCTGCTACCCTGCATTAGTTACTGAAGGCTCCCTGTTGAAAGCACTGGAGAATGGGTCTTTGGAACTGAATGCGCAGGGAACAGAATGCCTGTTTGCTTAAATTAGCCTGTAAGTAACCACATGTTCACCTTAGGTCTTCGGTCTTGTTTCTCTTCTAGGCTGAGGCTGTACTTTGCAAAGCTGTCTCTATATAGCTAGGTGCTATATCCTTCCTACTCATGGAAGGAATTCCCAGGGCGGTAGAGAACGCAGGCATGAATCCAGTCAAGCTGAGAAAGGAACTGTACACACGTTTCCCTCCTTCTGCAGAAGAGGTCTGGCTCTTGAGGTATCGAATACTAAAGGAAAAAAAAGGCATGTAGGGAACCTCACTGTTGAATAGTAGTTAGGCACTTTCAAGAATAGAAAGCATGTGACAAAGGCTTTTAGGACTGTCAGTCTGCATTTAGCTGCCTAAATCCCATTCAAGCCTCTTTTTGGGTACAATGCATCTTTTTCTTTGGGCCTGTCTTTCTGTATCTCTAAGAACAGTCCCAATGAGAGAAGAAATTCCTCAGAGCCTGCAAAATACTGATCTACAGTGATAGCCTAGGCTGTCCAGGGTAACTTAATGCAGTATGGCTGAGGGTCTGGTTCGCGTCTTCCCTGGGCCTTGCAGTAGGCAGGACCTTAAAGAGGGATAGTACTGAAAATGTCCTTGAAAATGTAGGATGTAAATTGGGATGAGTTATTACGGGTACATTTCTTGTAAAGGATTTGGGCAGCGCATGGAAAAAGCCAGTAGCACTTTATGAAAGGCAGTGGTGGTCAGAAGGTTTAGAGAGAAGGATGCATCGCTCACCTGCTCCGCCAGGGCTAGAGCAACAAGTGAAACACAAATCTACACAGGAGTCTGCTTTAATCCATCATTCTATTTTATGAAGCATCACACAGCATTTTCACCAATTAGCATCTGATAGCAATTTAAGTACGGACCACAGGGTCATTTAAGGAAAAAAGCCAACAACCTATTTCATAGTCACTGACTCCTCATTTGGCAGCAGTGCTCTTGGAGGCCTTGGGTAGTACCCAGCAGTTGCTGAGCTATTTGAGAATCGTGCAAATCTGTAATCCAGTGGTAAATCTGAAAAGACAGAAACATACCACATCTGATTAGCAACGCAGACCATATCACATAAAAAATAAGCCTATGGAGAACAGCAGTACTTCTTAAGCCCTTGAGCCGTTTGCTCACCAGCATTAGAACTCGGATCGTGTGATTACATATTTATTTGACATCTTCAGCTGTCCAAGGGATTGACTTTCAGAGTTTACTCAACTGCAGTAAAGGATATTGAGTTCCTGTACTGCTGCAATCATGCTACTCATAGAGAATGATTTAAATAATGCTTAAAACTAAACAAAAATCTTCATTGAGCCTAGATGGAATTGTCCCACTAGAACACTTTCAAGTTCATTCTTCAGTATGTCACCTTTCTCTTTTTGCTCAGTAATCCACTCAGAAGAGGGCTATGTTTAAGCCATGTAATACATTTCTTTTTTTTTTTTTTTCATGTCTATTACAGCAAGACTCCACAAAGGCACCCACTCTTAGGCTTTCTTGCAGTCCGGTGTAAACAACATCACTTTGTACCAAGCATTCTTAGAAATCCGCACTTGTAACTTGTCGTACACATCACTTCCAGTTTGTAAAGAATGCTGGATGCATTAAAGTAGTTCCAAACAGTCAAAGCTTTCTTTCATGTAGCTTTTTAAAACAAGCCTTTGCTGCCAGAAGTGACCCACCCACCCTCACAGCCAGAAAACTGATACTTCCTGTGCTCACCTCACATTCAAAGCTCAAGAAACCAAACGAAAAAAACACACAAATAAAACTTAATTCAAGAAACAATTACCCTTCCAATAAATGAAAAAAACCCAACAACACACCAAACAAACAAACAAACCAACCAAAACAAAAAAGGGTTAGCTCCTTGCCAGCTTGTATGTTTAGAACCAAAGTAAAACTTAAAAATTGTTCCTTAGGTTGTCTGAACAGTAAGTTCTTGATGGCAACCTTTTCCTTCCTTCCTTCCTTCCTTCCTTCCTTCCTTCCTTCCTTCCTTCCTTCCTTCCTTCCTTCCTTCCTTCCTTCCTTCCTTCCTTCCTTAAAGAGGGATAGTACTGAAAATGTCCTTGAAAATGTAGGATGTAAATTGGGATGAGTTATTACGGGTACATTTCTTGTAAAGGATTTGGGCAGCGCATGGAAAAAGCCAGTAGCACTTTATGAAAGGCAGTGGTGGTCAGAAGGTTTAGAGAGAAGGATGCATCGCTCACCTGCTCCGCCAGGGCTAGAGCAACAAGTGAAACACAAATCTACACAGGAGTCTGCTTTAATCCATCATTCTATTTTATGAAGCATCACACAGCATTTTCACCAATTAGCATCTGATAGCAATTTAAGTACGGACCACAGGGTCATTTAAGGAAAAAAGCCAACAACCTATTTCATAGTCACTGACTCCTCATTTGGCAGCAGTGCTCTTGGAGGCCTTGGGTAGTACCCAGCAGTTGCTGAGCTATTTGAGAATCGTGCAAATCTGTAATCCAGTGGTAAATCTGAAAAGACAGAAACATACCACATCTGATTAGCAACGCAGACCATATCACATAAAAAATAAGCCTATGGAGAACAGCAGTACTTCTTAAGCCCTTGAGCCGTTTGCTCACCAGCATTAGAACTCGGATCGTGTGATTACATATTTATTTGACATCTTCAGCTGTCCAAGGGATTGACTTTCAGAGTTTACTCAACTGCAGTAAAGGATATTGAGTTCCTGTACTGCTGCAATCATGCTACTCATAGAGAATGATTTAAATAATGCTTAAAACTAAACAAAAATCTTCATTGAGCCTAGATGGAATTGTCCCACTAGAACACTTTCAAGTTCATTCTTCAGTATGTCACCTTTCTCTTTTTGCTCAGTAATCCACTCAGAAGAGGGCTATGTTTAAGCCATGTAATACATTTCTTTTTTTTTTTTTTTCATGTCTATTACAGCAAGACTCCACAAAGGCACCCACTCTTAGGCTTTCTTGCAGTCCGGTGTAAACAACATCACTTTGTACCAAGCATTCTTAGAAATCCGCACTTGTAACTTGTCGTACACATCACTTCCAGTTTGTAAAGAATGCTGGATGCATTAAAGTAGTTCCAAACAGTCAAAGCTTTCTTTCATGTAGCTTTTTAAAACAAGCCTTTGCTGCCAGAAGTGACCCACCCACCCTCACAGCCAGAAAACTGATACTTCCTGTGCTCACCTCACATTCAAAGCTCAAGAAACCAAACGAAAAAAACACACAAATAAAACTTAATTCAAGAAACAATTACCCTTCCAATAAATGAAAAAAACCCAACAACACACCAAACAAACAAACAAACCAACCAAAACAAAAAAGGGTTAGCTCCTTGCCAGCTTGTATGTTTAGAACCAAAGTAAAACTTAAAAATTGTTCCTTAGTCCTTTCTTCCTTCCTTTCTTCCTTCCTTTCTTCCTTCCTTTCTTCCTTCCTTTCTTCCTTCCTTTCTTCCTTCCTTTCTTCCTTCCTTTCTTCCTTCCTTTCTTCCTTCCTTTCTTCCTTCCTTTCTTCCTTCCTTTCTTCCTTCCTTTCTTCCTTCCTTTCTTCCTTCCTTTCTTCCTTCCTTTCTTCCTTTCTTTCTTCCTTTCTTTCTTCCTTATTTTTTTTTTTTTTACTTCGGAGTAAATCTAGGGTGATGATACCTTTTCATGATATGCTACAGTATTATTATTTTTGTTATGCAGAGCAGCTTTTGTGAAACCCCAATCTTAGCAGTTTTGGCACAAACCACAGGAGGTTCAGGTCTGTCTCACAAGCGGATCACAGGAAGGCATGAGGATCCAGGTCTTCAGCCATAAAACCATATTAAACACAACTGCACACTTGTATTTAGACCCAGATGAAAAATCAGATAGAGGCTGGAGTAAAGCAGAAATGGGAGGAGACTTGATTGGAAGCAAGTTATGCTTCTACTCAGCTGGTCAAAGATGCACATTTTCTCATTTTGTCTGAGTCAGGGGAATCTCTGGAGCCTGTTCTGAGTACAGCAGAACAGGCAGATGTTTTTCTAGTCTGTGGAGGGCCCAGTGGATTTACTGGCTGCTGAGTCCATTTATGACAACTCTGTATAAAACAAAGGTTTTCAAAATAACAAATAATAATAAAAAGGAAAGCAAATATTTCTGAATATGAGCTATACAAATTAAATGCCATACAGTTATTTTTATATAAAAGCTTTCACTAGCTTTTTAGGCTAGCAGTCTGGAGTGTCCAAAGAGCAGTTTAACCAAAGAGCAGCACAAATGGGGCTGAATTGCTACAGAAGAAAAGAACCAGTTGGATCAAAATAGTAATTTTGTTGACATTTCTCCATAAACTAGCTTTACTCCATCAGCTTGAACACCAAACCTATTCTATTCACAATGCGTAACACTGCAAAAGAGAATGATCCCCTTTTTTTTTTTTTCTGTAGTCAATTTATCAATTTAAATATTGTTTTTGTCTGAGGAAGTGTACTTGTACAACATGTAAAAATGATGCCCAAGGCATCACTGAAAGACAGTTGAATGAAGCAGATACTATTCTTCACCCATTAAGCAGATTTTATGTATCACATACATAGTAAAAATCTTCCTGTTTCCAGGTGTTTTTTCCATCAGTGATTTCATTTCCTGCGTTTGCTTTGCCTGGAATACACACCATTTTGTATTACTGCTTTCTTAGTGTGATATATTTATGGCAAGGCTCTGGACTGATCCAGAAAGGTACACTTGGAATCGTAGTGGCTATGAATAAACACACTGTGAAAAGGAAGGGCAAATAGAAGGAAACAGAAGTGAAGATTTTTTTTTTTTTTGAGGGAATGCAAAATCTACGGAAAAATGAAAATCCAGAAAATGTGATAGATGAAGATTGTTAATTTAAACTAAGTTTATTTTAACAAAGTTCTTTGAAAACTTTGAAAACTGAAAATAAACCACAGTTGCCCTGGATTGCAAAGGTATTATGTGAGTTGTATAGCAAAGCTCAATCTAGCTGCTTTGATGAGAATGGCAATGGTGTCACTGCGTCCGGCAACACTGGCTCATCAACAAAGAGCAGTGATGCAGCTCTGGAGTCTGCCTCATGGACACAGCAGCAGCTCATTTCAGATCTGGTCGTGTTCCGTATTATCACTGATGACACACAGAAGAACTAAGCAGCTCCATTTCACTAAACTGAAATTCTTGCACAGTCCACAGCTTGATGCAAAAGCATGCAACCCTCTTCCCCTCCCCCTCACCCCATCCCAGAAACAAAGCAGTATTTGATAATAAAACTGGCCTGAGGAAGAACAAAACAAACAAACACAAAATTGCTTATTTCCAAGTTGATAGTTTTCCTAGTGTCTTTTGCCAGAAAATTTCTCCAGGTTCTGCTAGGCTGCATGCTCCCAACTGCTGCTGTCATGACAGACCTTTGCATCTTGGCACCCACTCCTCACCTAACCCTGACAGAGAGTTATAAATTAGGCAGGGGGCAGATAGCCAGTCCTCACTGAGATAGAACTAGGCAGGGAAGCTCCCATCAGTCCTAACCTACATGAGCAATGAATTCAGCACAAAACTCATCCAATATTGCTACTAGCCTAAAAAAATCCAATCCTGAACAAAGTAAACAGCTTGAGGCTAGAAGAATGAAATAGCTGCCTCTACCCAATTGCTCGAGGACCACAATCCTCGAATTTTTCTATCCTACTTAGGTAATTCCACCCAGACTCATTTTGTTTCCAAGACAAACAGGCCATTCACTTGCAGAGCCAAAGACTCCTAGAAGTCATACATGGAGAGTCGCAGCTGTGTCCCTTTCTAGAGCTACAGAAATGTCAGTTATTAGATGAATCCCCCTGTATTTCTGTTGCACTCCTTTCTTTGCTCCCACAGAAGAATGATGAAAACCAGTTTCCTTTGCCATGACCATTGAGTGGTATCAGCATCTCCCAATGCCTTGGGAAGCCCTTATAGGTTATATGCCTCAGCTGGAGCTCAGAAGCAGAACTCCGGCCCTGCCCTACCTCACTTGCAGGACTCCAGCAGCCCTGCAGTTATGATGTTTGAACAGTAACCACTGCCAGTTACTGTGCTCCAGTTATCCAAATCCAGGTATTAAGTGGCATTAATTACAACATTGTGTTCCAATGCTTATTTATACCTATATCCACACATGCATTTAGGTGTTACAGATGGATTTATTTTATAGTTATTAAGCTGACAACATTTCAGTCTCTGTGTGCTGTTCAGTGAGCGTAAGCAAACTAAATGAAAGCCACAAGCTTTTATCAGAAGAAAAAATAAAGTTCCAGCCACAAGGAAGCAAAAAGAAACCACAAGAAGAAGGGAAAATGTAATATACTTGATGAGTGATCAGGAAAATATTTGAGTAACTGAATGGAAGACAATTATAATCTAATCCAGACACAGGCCTGCTCGATAAACTCAGTACATCTAATCCTTTTTTTTTGAGATATCCTTGAACAAACCAATACATTAAACAAATATAATCTTAACTAAGCTCTTTAGATGGAAGGCTTTTCTTTTTCTTTTTCTTCTTTTTTTCCCCCAATTAAAAGCACACTCCAAGACTGAAACAGATTTCTCCCAAAATACACAACAGAAACGTCAGGAATAATTTTGCAGTATTGACCAACAAAAGCAAAGCCAACATTTTTTCATGATGACACCACAGCAGCATCCCTGTGACGAGTGCGAAGCTCTGCAGAAAGCAGAGCTCCCCTCCCTGCTCTGAGGTCTGCTGCCTGCCAGCCAGAGGGGCTGGAGCCAGATGCTGCAGAAACCTCCCAGTAAACAGCAGGGCTGAGTTCTTCATTGAATCCAAATATATCCTCCTGAGTATCACCATGGAAAACGCACCGTGAGGAAAACAAAAACCTCACTAGCAATACCCAAATTTTAACTTGAAATTTTTTAAAAACTGCTTAATAGTGGCAAAACTCAGAAAACACAGGCAGAGCTCTTTGTTACAGCTCAGCATCCAGGTGGTACAACTACAGTGGCAGATCATCAGCTAGTAATTCTTTTAATTCTTTTGCTGTAACAGGAATTCCAGTAATTTATACTGGCTTAGAAGCTTTGCCATAGACCTTTCCTGGTATTTCAAAGTTGCTGCTGAAGAAAAAAGGAAAATACTAATTTCTTAATGGTGACAATTTCTAATAATAATTTCTAAACGGTGGTGAAAGCACAACTGATGCAGGGGAGTTCACCAGTTTCGCTGCACTGTCAAGAGCCCTGACTTGCCAGCTTGCAGGTAAATTATAACAGGTGGTTTAAAAAAAAATTTAAATGTTTTTATCTCCTGATCCATTAGTATGTTTTAACAGTCAAAGCAGAACTTGCAGCAAGAGCTCAGAATGTGAGGATGTGTATTAGTGCCAAAATAACACCCCTCAAGCTCACAAGTAGACTTCTCTGATAGCAGTTATTTTTAGCAAAACTTCTAAGGCTGATTTACCTAAACAGGAAGTCAGATGTTTGCTGTACTGGAACAAGCTTCTAAAACAGTGAAGTCAGCACAAGAAAAGTGTTGCTCTTATCAGTTACATAGAAGTTATTGCTGCACACTCTGTGACTCAAATGTTAGGAGGAGGAGGGGGGTACCAGTGCAATGTTGTATGGGAGTGGGGGGACTTGTCAATACTGGTATGCTCTACAGGAGGAAGCTGCTAAAACTTCTGAGTTTGGATGTAGCTGGTGATATGAGCCAGTGGAGTTTATTCCTGGGCACGCAGGAATAAAGGAATAAAGATTAAAAGTAGCCTCAGTTAAACTGCAGGTTTGCTGTTTTAATTGCACTGATGTAGGAGCTTTTGCCAACACAGGGGTATTGGTTGGAGATCATGCCTCCAGCTCTGCCAGTAGGCATTTCTAGCATGAGTTTGGCCTGAGAAAGGACCTCACTGTCACTGGGGTTTATCACTGGTTACTCTTCTGCTGTATCTAACGTGGACAAAACTGACATTAAGGCAATGGAAGATGTTGCCCAGGGAGGCTGTGGATGCCCTCTCCCTGGAGGTGTTTAAGGCCAGGTTGGATGAGGCTTTGTGCAGCCTGGTCTAGTTTGAGATGTCCCTGCTTGTAGCAGGGCGGTTGGAACCTGATGATCTTTCAGGTCCTTTCCAACCTTAATAATTCTATGATTCTATGACATTGGAGAAAATCGAAGTGGCAAACTGAGGGGAGATGTGAAGCAGCAGCTTCACTATCAGGGATTTCCAGAGGGATGGAAAGACCATCCCATTGTGGCTGTTGTGACTGCCAGTGTCATGCTGTCTCACTGCAATTATCTTGGGAGTAAAAATTCACATTACTTAGGGTCTATACTTTAGCCAAGGGACTGCTGACCCTCGCTTAAGCAAAATAGCTGTGTACAAGGTGTGTACTAAACTTGCATCTGAGCCTGACAGATTCTGAAGAAAGAAAAGCCTTAGAAATTCCCTTGGTATTTTGTGTTTATGTGGGAAAACTCATAATTTGTATGTGAAAGAAATTTCTCTCATTTTGATGTTAGTTTAAATGGTGATTTTTGAAGATCCTTTGAGAAGATAGCCCTGTGTGGTTCTTTGCTCGATCTGGAACTGATCAAAAGGAAATAGTGGACTTTAATATTTTAAAGTATTTAGATGAAGACTTAATATAAAAAAAAAATCCTAAGAGAATGCCAAGATCCTACTAGCAGGTGTTAGTCTTCCAGGGTTCTGTTAATTAATTTCTGTCTGAATGACTCATCCTGGATCTGAGGGTAGTGAGAAGGGCTTCTGAGGTAAGTCGAAGATGTTAGCCTGAAATCAAGCAGTTGTTTGAGATGACAGGCATTTCTGATTGATCAAGAAAAAAAAATAAATAATTGCCTTTTGAGACTGTGAAGGAGCTATATTAAGATAAATGCAACAATGATATGCTCCTTACTTTCATTTTGAGGTCTCTCCAAACTCTCTCCAAAGTTTGGTTACTGTTGTCATGTTCCCCTCTCCTGTAAAACAAATGTTTTCTTTCCTTATTTTTTCCTCAGAATAGGTGACAAACATTGCTTACCTTAAGGTAAAAAAAGCCACACACAGACACACATCAAGCTTTTTGAGGAATGAAGACAAAGCCTACACTGTTTTGTGTGTGTTACCATCTCAATCCAGAGGGAACGTGTTAGGCACCAATCCAGAGTACATAAATGCTTCCAGCTACTTTTTTTTCGTACATGTGAGGTTGGTTATGTAAAATTCCAACCTGGTCAAAGAAATATTTTCACTAACTGGTGACTTACCTATTTTCACTGTTTTTCACACTGAAAAATTATCAACCCTTTGTATTATCACCAGTGTTTTTTAAAGAAGCAATCTAAACCCACCCCAGAATTCAGCGATCTAGTAAAAAACCAATTATAGCTTTAATTACAGCCTGCAAATGAAATTATGCTGCCTGAGTTGAAGGATAACTTTAAAGCAGAAATGACCGAGTGGTTCCCCCTTTCTTAATGAGTTGCTCATGAGTTCTCCCTTTAATCTTTTAGAGGTGGCTGTATTTTGACATCTCACAGAGCAGCATAACGAAGGCAGGAACATTTCTGTCAGTTATTGGCTAGGAAGTAATCTTTTGGATTCTGCATGATTTGACACAGCCTTCAAGAGAACAAGTCAATACACCTTTCTGGAGGAGGCAGGGAAGGCTGAAAAAATTGCAGCACACTGAAAGCTGTCCTTTCTATGTTGAAAATTACTACCAAGCAGTCAAATCTTTTGGGAAAGTTGGGGACTAAGTCCCTTTGGGAAACAACTGGGTCCTGAAGACTTTTTACAAGCTAGTTCTGATTTATCGAATAATAATTTTTTATGGTTGAAATGCAGTTTATTGCTTGTTTCAGTTATATTTTGCAGCTGAAAAAAAAAAAGCATTATATTTGTCTGTTGTGTAGAGTATGTTTTTCTCTTAAATGAAGAACACTGAAACTAGTTTCCTGAAACAGATGAACCAGTTTTACATTATCTGATGCTTTGACATAAAGGGTGAGATCTGATATATTCAGAACACGTATCTTTTCTTTAATCAATTATATTTGCTACTTGGTTTTTTATTTGCATCAAAGCTTCAGAACCAGAAAACCTCAGAAGTGTTGCTGTTACATATGTACACCAGTTTTTCACCAAACAGAAAACTATGTTTCCTGCATAAAAGGTTTCATTATAAAAATAACTTATTTGGTCTTTCAGTCGCAACTACTATTTATAGCAGCTAAGCCCCAAAGCAGTTTAAAATCTCAAAGCATTCTGATAATCTTAGGCTTTAGATGTTAATTGTATAGATACATTTTTAGACTGAAGCTGGTAAGTAAAAGAATGGTTGTAGGGTAAAGCATTAAATATAAAAGGTTACTGCTAATTAACAAGTAATGTATCTCATAGTTCTGTAAGTTTAAAGAAATGATATGCTATTATTGTATTATTCAAATAAGAGCACATAATTATCACTCTAGTTACAGGAAAGACTAATTAAATTTTAATAGGAGCTGGATTTGATGATGTAGTGTCAATGACAAAACAGAACTAATTTTTTAAAAATACAGGGGATTTTTTTGTTTCATTTCAGCAACAATTACAAATGTTACTGTTTGGGAAACAGAAGTGAGAATATGGCTACAGGATTAGTGAAATTAATTAATTCTGTAGTAATAGTTGATTCTTCCTTATAAAAGCACATTGAAGTAAGTATGAGGTTTGCAATTTGTAGTTGACCTGCATCAGGCAGACTTGTGTATCTATGACCCATATGTTGCCAGTTTTGGTGCCCCAGTCAAACCTGCCTTGGGCTTTCCACTGTGCAGATAATTTGCAACTCTAAGCAGAAACATGAACTTCTTTGCCATGGTTCACTGGCAATTTTATCATTATATTTATACAGCAAGGAGGCTGACGACTCAAGCTCCCACAGAAAGTGGCAGGGTACAGATCTGTAGCTGTCTTCAAAGAGACAGATTTGGTAAATTATAACAAAGATTTTGATCTTGTACTAGCTAAATGAAATAACAAAGAGGCACGAAGGAAAACTTAGGCACCCATATGTGCAAAGCGTTGATAAGATTTCACATAGCACTCAACATTTCAAAAAAATGCATTATCCTCATGCATGACACAAGCTCGGTTATCAAATCTCCAAAGTGTGAAATGAACTCTTGTCTCCATGAAACATTTACATTTGCACTAATTCTTCTCTGAAATGCAACTCTCTTGAGCTGCAACATGGCTCAATCTCTGTTTCTTGCTTGCAGTAATTGTTAATCCTATGACCTCACCATTGGGAGGTTATGAGACAAGTTCAGGAAATCAGGTTAACAATTATGAAATTTAAAAAAAAAGGGGTTTTCTGCATTTTCCTTATTAGGATTTAAAGCCCACTTTCTTATGCTTTCCTTGCAGCAAAGAACTTCACAGTTAGTCATAATGGACTTTTTTCAAGTGGGACAGTTATTAAAATACCAATCATAATGAGATTTAAAGGAAAACCATTAACTTGAAACATGCATGTAATCGTGGGGATCAAGGAATTACTAATCAAATATCCATCTGAAATGGTAGCATTGACTAGTTATTTTAGTAGCTTTTTCCTACAAAAACTTGAGAAGTAAATAAGTGATTATTGCAGTCACCTGTTCCTTGAAGGTAAAATTCAGATTATTCAGGTATGATAGACAGGAGTAGATGCCTCTACTTGGCTCATACCACACTTTTTGAAATGGAAGATGATATATTAGGAAATACGGTTCACGCAAAATGCTGTTTTTCAGAAAGACCCCTACACCTTTTCATTTCCATGTGTGAGCTCAAATGTAACATTCCCACAGCAATGGATCCTGGTTTGGAAAACTTGGCTTACAATTTCATTGTGCTTGAAAATGGTGAAAATCTGTAAGGGAGCTGTAAATGAGAGATTCAATAGCAGAGAAGTGAAGAAACAGATGGGTTTGTGAATGAGGCATGTAGAATAGTAGCACGGACACTGGCTTCTACTATTTTGTTAACCACTTATGGTCAATACAATAATCAGCTCATCAGCTTTCCAAAACTTCCCTGCTTAATAAAAGTGGGTAAGGAGAATTAGCTCATACAAGATGTATGAAATATTTGGAAAACTTTCAACTTAACTGATCTTCTCTTAATACTACAAAGATATAACTGTAATGTTGTTCTTCAGTTAAACCTTTTTAATGTCGTCCCAATGTCAAGGTGATAATGTGTAAAGCAAGTATTTTTATTTGACCTTTAACTGTTTTCCACTCCAAACCAAGGAAAGTACACAGAAGGTATTACAGAAGATCCTTTGGACAATTTTAACAATAAACATGTCCTGGTTTGAGCCAGGATGAAACCAGGACAAAACAAAATGTCATTTTTCATGCACAAGGGAAATACCAATTTCTCTTCAGGGACTGCCAGGACAAACTGTGATGCTGTCATCTGCAATCCCATCAATAGCTTCCTTGCCAGAGGCGAGGTTAAAGTTCAGAATTTGAATGCATCTTTGAATGCAACCTCCTTTTGAGTCAGATACTGAATTTTCAAGTGACAGAAGTGTAGAAGAACCACACCATCCGATTACCAGAGAAAGCTTAAAAAGAATAGACTGGATGGACTAATTACACATAGAATTTGTGTGTATGCTTTGTTGTTTTTTACTTTGAATGGTCAAAACATGCAACATCAACATTCCCTGTGAAACCCTCTCCCCTGTGATATTCTTGGGTAAGTATCAGACCATTTCCTTTAGTGACATGTATAAATTCTGCAGGTGAAAGTATCAGAAAGCATCTGCACCAAACTTATAACATGTTGGTGAAAAAAGAGAACCATCAAAGCTGTTTCTATTCCAATTTCTCAATCCAAATTTATAGATTAATTTTTTTACATATTTCCTCTATTAAAAAAAAAAAAAAAAGGGAAACAGGCTTGAGGGGTTTTATTACCCAAAATTAATTTCTGATAAATCTCTCACAATAGTTCCCACATGAATTTTGATGAAACCTGAGTTATTTTTAAAAACACCACTAGTATTGAATAACACCGTATAATGTTTTTTGAATATTTTTTTTCAATGAAAAATGTGTCTTGTGAAGTGCACCAAGCTGTTCTTTATGCACAGATACATGCTGCATCCAAACAACAGAAACAGATTTCAAATTTAGCATAGAAGCAATTGATTTTCCTCAAATATTTTTGCAGAAAACAAGCTGTTGGAATATTTACTTGCACAAAGCACTTACTATCACTCATGTAGACGTACAAAAGCCAGGTCAGAGATTTCTGATAGAGAAGCCCTGGTGAGCACCCCACTCCTGGGAGGCTGCAGCAGGTGGCTGGGTCAGGCTGAGACAGGTGCTGCCAGGGCAGTGCTGGCTGGTGTTTGGGAGCTGGGCTGGCACAGTCAGCACACTGGAAACCTGGTTGCACGTTTGGGCTCAGGGAATCTTGAAGAAAGGCCTGTGTCTTTGCAGCTTAGCAGTGGAAAGTCCTCTGCTGGTAATCAAAGTAGATGAATAAGAAAGGAAAAGCTGGAGCGCATCAAACTCACATAACCTGTCTGAATCTCTGCTAGCTAGTTATTCCCAAGTACCTGCAGCTGAGCTATGACTTAAAACTGCAGCCAAAAACTTAGGGGCTTGGCAAAGCAGGGGCTCTCACAGCGTGCTGTGACAGGAGTCAGACAAGGTATTTGAGAGAAGTCAGGAATTCCTCTGCATCCATAATAATGAACATCTGCTCATTCACACAAACAAACAAGGAATACCTCTCTCTCTGTAAGGAACCATAGATGTTCTCCTACCTTCAGCTTTCAGTCTGCATTCAGGCTCACAGCTGCAAGTCAAAAATGTTATTTCTGCTCTGCCCTTTAGCTCTGGGGTACAAGTTTTGCAGACACCAGTACCTGCCCCAGCACTGGTCTGATGCAGCGAGGGACAGTGCACAGCATCCCTCCTGACAGAGGAACAGACTTTGCATGGAAGGCAGGCAGATGTATTACTCACCAATTTACACAGATACGCCTTTCCAGGTCTCACTCCTACATCTGTAACTGGGAAATTGGTGGTATTTTTGGTGTCTGAAGCCTTTGCTAGCCCTGCAAACTGAGCTGAGGTTTTAGGGAGCTGGCTGGGAAGCAGTTTCTCAGAGTGTGGCTGATCAATGTGCTTCCTTTAGGCCAACACTTCCAAAGCAAGCCACAGAATGGCTCTGGAAAAGCTATTAGAAAGGAGTTTTACAAGAAGTTACCTCCCTCCTGGCAATTTCCCTTGGTATATTTGGGCTTTGTACCTTTAGGCTGAACTGCTGACTTTAACAAGGCAAATATCAGAACCATAAATACATTCTGGCACCCTATGAATTTTCTGGTTTGAGTGATCCTTATAAAAAGTAAAAGTGTAAAATATGGTAGAAAAGAACTGGTCTATTGCACATATTTTGGTGTAGAAATAACTGCTAGAGAAATATGAAATTCTCTCTCGGATTGACTTTTTATTCCTTGGTCTTACGCATGAAGCAGGCAACTGATGCTAAACAGAAGGGTTAGTAAACTAAACTCTTGCTGTGTTCATCATACAGCTAAGCACCTCATTCATTTAATAATTTGTTTATTCCTTTAGGTATGGTGTGTCAATAAAGTTCAGGAAGGCAAAATGATAGA
Organism: Chaetura pelagica; assembly: GCF_000747805.2. Taxonomy (NCBI): domain Eukaryota; kingdom Metazoa; phylum Chordata; class Aves; order Apodiformes; family Apodidae; genus Chaetura; species Chaetura pelagica. Next base: position 3,139,274 of record NW_009952066.1, on the reverse strand, counting down.
CTGAGGATATATAAGTAGGTAGATAAAGGGTCTTCACCACCACTTCATATTGAACTGATAAATTGCAAAGTTATTGCAGTGTTGCTGCTACAAGTCTTGCTAAAAGCCATCCAAAATAATGTATGGTGCTTCTGGGGATAAACATTATTGGAAATCAGAAGATCAGCCATAATTGTACCTTTGATGCCTTTGTACCTTTGAGCCTTGATGTAAGAAGGTAGAAAGCAAGAGCTGGTTTTTCAATTTAGGTAAATTTTTTGAGAACATTGCTTGTGATTGCCTTGTTTTTCCAATAAGAAGAATATTTTAGGATCCAGTTCTGTCCATAATGGTGCAGTTTCAAAAGCAACACACACATTAAAAAAGAAACAAAAAAAAACCCCCAAAAACAAAGAAAAAAGACAGAGAAACATAGTCCTAGGCAATCTTGGCCTCATTACATTCCTGCATTCATTCATTTCCATTTCAGCTGTGAAGGGATAAGTGAGCTGATTGAGGAAGGATAACAAGCCAGATCAGAGAGAAACTTATTTAGAAGTCTAAAAAGCCCAAGTAATTTGGCATGTGTTTGTTTCCTAAGGTAACTCACCACTGCAAACAAACACAGCAAAATACTGTGGGGAAGTCCTGAATCAAAATTCAGAAGCTAATCTACAATCTGTTAAAAGTTGCATCCTATTTCTAACTTAGGATAAACTATGCAGGCACATACAAATAAGTGAACTGGTGTAGCAAGCATAAACATCAAAGTAATTAATAACTACTAGCATTAACTGGTTAAGGAAGTGATTCTGCTCCTCTACTCTGCACTTGTGAGACTTCACCTGGAGTACTGTGTCCAGTTCTGGAGCCCTCAACACAGGAAGGACATAGAGCTCATGGAGTGAGTCCAGAGGAGGGCTACAAAGATGATGAGAGGGCTGGAGCACCTCAGCTATGAAGACAGGCTGAGACAGTTGGGGCTGTTCAGCCTGGAGAACGAGAAGGCTCTGGGGAGACCTTACAGTGGCCTTCCAGTACCTGAAGGGGCTACAGGAAAGTTGGGGAGGGACTTTTTACAAGGGTATGTAGTGATAGGAGTTAATGGATTTAGGAGAAGAGGGGAGATTTAGGTTAAACATTAGGAAGAAAATCTTCACTGTGAGGGTGGTTAGACACTGGAACGTTGCCCAGGGAAGTTGTGGATGCCCCCTCTCTGGAGGTGTTCAAGGCCAGGGTGGGCAGGGCTTTGAGCAACCTGGTCTAGTGGAAGATGTCCCTGCCCATGCAGGGGGGTTGGAGCAGATGATCTTTAATGTCCCTTCCAACCCAAACCATTCTATGGTTCTATGATTTTATGAACTGCTGCATGATATGACCATAATATTTTTGAATGTATTTTGGATACATATAATTTCAAAAATAAATCTACAGTATCACAAAGTTACTATGAATACTACATTTTCATTAGAAAAAAAAACCAAAACACAGCAATTTTCCTTACCTGCTATTGCTTCAATAGTAGGGATTGCAATAGTGCTATAAGTGCTAATACATTTACAGGACCATGTGCGAACTATAGTTTCCTCTGCATTTTCCAGGCCTGGCACTCTGTCCACGAAGAAAGAGCCCCACTGTCTAGATATAAAGTAAGGAGCTTTGAGCTGATCTCCCTGAAAGAAAAATAAATAAATATGTAATCTTAAAAGAAAAAGAAATCTGTCTTTATCCAACATGAGTTATGCAAATCCAGTTTCTCTGATTTTCTAGGAAAACTGTATTGTACCTCATGAGCAATGTGACTTTAAAATATTATAAAGAAAACCAGTAATAGTCTTCCTCCCACAAGTTCCCAAGCTCCTGTTTACACAATTTATGGATTCCCTAAATCCATAAATTAAAAAGTTGGATTAAATAATTTTTCCCTTTAAAAAAGGCTTCTCTTTTCCCTGTTTTTCTGCTTTGTTGTTGTTTAGCAAATTGTGAAAAACGGATTTTTTCATTAATATTTTCAGACAACAACATGTAGACTCGTGTTTTAAAGGAAGCATTAAAGCAGCATTAGTAAAACCGATTTTTTTAGCAGTTCATCTTGAAACCTGCTATATATATTGCCATAAGCAGCCAGAAAAAGCTCCAGGAGGCCTCTACAGAAAGATGAAACAATGGAAATCAAAATTATGAACTACACTATAGAAAATCTGTTAAAATAATTTGTGTGCAAATTATCTTTTCAGACCAGCAAAGCACAGAAGAACAGATATTGTAGTGTGTGCCTCCAGATGTGTGAACTTTTGTACTTTATTTTCCATTCAACCCCTTTTCTTAATGGTTTTGAGAATCTGCTGGAATAATTTGTATTTATGAAAAAGGTCCATGGCTTTGATCACATGAAAGCTGTTGATGCAGCTGAACAGTAAACACAGAGCCATTCTTTTTGTGATTTTGTGCTTTCTTCTCTGAGCATAGCTGGGGATGGTGAGGAAGTATTGATTCAGACAAATATAGATATTTGTTTCTGTCTTCTGATGTAAATAGGTTTGGAAAAACCTCTTATCTTCTGTTTCAAAACAAGCAGTTAACTTCTGAGATGGGCATTTTTTGTGTTTTGTGGTTTCGTTTTTTTTTTCTTTTCCCTTCATGCACAGGGAGAGAATCTTGTATCATTTCTTGCCAAATCTTATCTTGCCATGCAAATACCAGAAATTTGTATCAGTCATAATTAAGTGTAGATAGTATACCGAATTAAAATTAGTTTGCCAGCTGGATGACAGATGCAGAAAACTCTTAAGGCTGTTCCAGCTGTCCAGTTGATTAATCAAAAGTGGCCCACACAAGGATTTGCACAAAAGACCAGGCCTTGTTTATTGACAAGGGAAAAAAAAATCTTAAGACTTCTGCTTTTTGAAATGTTTGACTGGTTCAATAGACACTTAAAATTTAGGAAATGGACTAATTTCTTCAGAGGTCTGATTCTCATAGTGGGAATTTTTAAGGAGGAAGGAGTGACATTTTGCATTTAAAGCCCATGCTTTTAGTATAACCAAACCCAGTTAACTATGAGTTGTCATCAAGTCACCTGGTAGAAAAGTCTTATCGTTTTGCTACTGGCTTATCTCCACACGACAAGGGCAGTTTGGTAGGGTAAATCTTGATCTCAAATCTGAAAAGAGATGTCAAAGCTTTGCCCACATCCTTAGGATGCATCAGATATCATTCTTTCTGCCACCTTTAACTAACGCCTAGAAGACTCTGTATCTCATCTGCAGCATACACACTGCCTGCCACGAAGGACAGACCATGTTCCCTGAATCTATAAATATGTAAAATGAGGCAAAAGTTCCCCATTAAACTCAGTACTCCTCACACGCCTGGTGGCACACATTCAGCGGGGGTGGAGGAGCTCTGAAAGGTGCACAAGCTACTCCTGTAGTCCACAGACGTGGGGTTTGCTCTCCCAGCAGGACAGGAGATTCTGGGAAGTGCTGAGCAATCAATCTCTCTTTCTTATGCAAAACTTCCAAGCATGTGGTTTTGCTCTCAGGCATGTTGGTGAGACAGTAGCAGGTCAGGTGTTGATTGTGTCAGTTAAGGGTATAAAGCCTCAAAGACTCCATGCAGACCTCAGAGAATACCAACATTCTCCAAGTCTCAGGGCCTTCTACCAAGTTAAAACCTCTGGAACACTTACTATCACCTTTGCTTTATTAACCGCAGACAAATATGGCCTCCTGACAGAGAAGACAGAGTCCACTAATAGGACCCTTAGGTAACACTGATTTGTCAGCTTACAAATCACCTTTTTAAATTGAAACAGACAGGGAGCTGAGCTCTGAAGTTTTTCTAAATTTGGTAAAGAGATGAAAGAAAGGAGGATGTAAAAGAGACAGGAATGAAAAAATCAAGCTGTTAGCATTTTTTTTGAGGCATTACTTTGATGGATATTTGCCATTTATACCATAATCTTTGTACCAAGAGCTTAACACTAGAATTACTTTACTGCACCCGATGTGACAGATGGAACTGACTTCTGTTTGCTGTGTGCCAAGGTAGTAACACTGCCACTGACTCAGTGCCAGAAAAAAGCAGTGCTCAAAATATAGTTTTGCCAGTATAATGGCAAGTATTTATGGTGTTTCTGTCAGCATAGCTGTGCTGGTCACAACAACCAGATGTTCCTGAATAACACACCCATGCTGGGTGTGCAAATTGGCAAACCTACTGCTGCTTTAATTTTTGAACAGAACCCCACAAGTCCCATGCAAATAGAAAACATTTCAACAATGATCATTGTACCTAAACTATAACATGGATCACTATAAGCAGACTTTTGATTTCACTTCAGGATATTGCTTTAAGGATATTGCTTTAACTCATCAGGTTTCACAGCAGCCCATTAGGGTGTTCCTGAAAGTCCTGTTAGATTTGTGTTAAAGATAAATGAGAATAAAGAGGAAAACAGAGCCAAAAGGCACAGAATAATTAGCCTTCTCTATGGTCAAGGACATAGAGCCCCAGAGATTCGGGGGGGCTGGGGGCTAAGGACCCTGATCCCCCCAACCAAACAGACACTAGGCAATACTGTAAAAATGAAGTTTTTCCTTCTAACTGCAAAAAGATCACCTGTAACTGCCAATAAATTATTTGATTTCTGTTCCATTCATTCCTATAGCCCAAGGTTCTTACACACTGACTAGCTCCTCTGTGATCACTTCCCTAGAAATTCTGGGACAAATTCCAGCTTTTCTTTGAGTTTTCATTGATGGAATCGAACACACATATAAAGAACAGACAGCAAAAACAAAGCCTCCAGCCAAGCAAACAAACCCCCAAATCTGGGGGGAATCTTGTTTCAACACAATGCTTGGTATTTCTTTTTCCCCCGCATGTGGCAATTCACTTAGGAGCCAAGTAATTGCATGAACAGTTTTTAGTTTGCTGTTCTCTTGGTCATTTGGTTATGATTCATATACTTGAAAGAACTGCAGTTGTTACCATAATTTCACAGTTATGTGTATCTGGCTTATATCATGTGTTTAATTGAAGGGAAAAGACAAAAGCTGCTAATGAAAATGGAAATTAATAGCCTTCCAGCTCCTGTGTGAGGAGGTTGTTTTCTTCCCCTCTCCCTGTTAGTGATGAAATATCAGTCAAACAACTGAAAACAGTTTTTCGTAATTTTACTGAAAGATTTAATTTCAAATTAGAAGTAATACTTTATTTCTTTAATAACGTTTTGTAAAGGTTGATAGAAAGGAGGATTACATCTTGTATTAAACTTTCAGTCCCTCTCTGCACACATAGCATGGCATGGTAAATCTGCAATAGTAGTGTATTTTTTTATTGCCAACAAATGAGAAGGCTGATGAACAAAACTAAACCTATTCCGTTAGTGCTTACTTTTCCAAGACCATCTGACTTTGTACAATCTTTTGAGTTGGCTTTTCTCTCCTCTTAGCCAAAGGGTTAATGGAAGAAGTTGATTAGGGGAATGAAAATAGAACTTTCATAGGTCTGCAAAGGGAGTCCCCTTTGAACTAGTCTTGTTAAGTTAGTGGTGTCCAGTCAACTGCAGAGATATGGATGTGATCTGTTGTTCAGACTCCAGTGAGCAGCGTGGTAATGAAATAACACCACTGACCTGCCATGGCCCCCCTGGTTCAGGTTCCTTTAATCAACGCGATTCATTTCTCCCTTGCTTGCTGGCTGTCATTGGTAGCGGATGTAAACTGAACAGGGGTTGTGTGTGGCAGGGGTGGTGTCTCCCCGAGATACTGCAATCTCTTATCAGGAATACTACAGTGTCAGTGAAATGTCAAGCACTTGTCTAAAAGTCTCAATTTCCTGCTTGACAACTTCAGCGATACAGAAGATGGATCTTGTGAGCAGACAACCAGAGGTATTGCAACAGGAGAAAACTAAATCTTATCAAGGTGTTAGAAACACATCACTCAGTAACTCCTTCTTTGTACTTCTAGGAAAATAAACATTTTCTGGCTGTCTGTTTAAAAATCTGTGCCTCAAAAGCACATATTGAACATGCTTAGGAAACCATGGTTGAATGAAAAACCCCAAGCCCCAGAGAGATGTAAGTTCTATGCAGCAGTGCAGCAGAGTCTCCATCCAGACAATGAACAATTTTCTGGAGGAGAACGAGTTATTTTTATAGCATAGTAGAGAAACAGGTATCACATCTATATTGTTTTAGTCTCATTGAAGATATCTTTTTGTCCATAAAAAACAGGGGCTTTTAAAATGCCTCTTAGCCAGAAAAAAAACATCTCTAGTATAAAAGCACCCCACAAAAATCTTCCTGTCAGTAAGTTCACTTTTTAATTACAAAGAACAATTACTTAAGAAGAAGAAGAAGAAAAAAAGGCAAAGAGCTTTTCAAAGCCAAGTGTAAAAAGCATATATATCTCTCTGCAATTAGAAGAAAATGACCTTTCTATTCAGAAACTACAGAAAAGAAGAAACACTCCAAAAGCAGAGTGAAGCAGCACTGTAGTTCCTACATAGGACTCAAAGGAGATACAAACTGCCACCCTGGCCATCCAAGCAATTGTTCCCTGTCTACTTTGTTTTTCTGCAGCAGAGAGAAGGATGAACCATAGTAACCTTCCACCTTCCATGGGGGAATGAAAGTGTGGCAGTTGTGCTAAGGCCCTGCTTCCCAGCTGCTACGCACCTGAAAACTGCATTATTTATCTCAGGTAACTATCAGTAGTCTGCATGGAACCAGACTTTGAAACAGTCCCTCTTATCTGAGCACAGCTGTCACGGAAATAAACAACCTGCGAAGGAAGCAGCAAATTAAAAGTCCTTTGTATATAAGAAAAACACAAGCAAACTGTATTTCATGGAGGGAGAAAGCAAGCTTTAAAAACATCTAATAAAAATTCCAGGTGCTGGACTTGAGATAAGTGGCCATGAAATTTCTCCTTGTAGGACACAGGGCAGGTTCTTGTTACTGAAAAGAAGATTGTGGGTTTTGGTTAAGGGACTGCACATACAGCTCTTTTTCTGAGGTCTGTGATTTAGCTCCAGGTAGAGACTGTGTGCCACCCAAGCAATGCTGAGCTGGGACAGGATGGCATCTCCCAGTGCAGCCAGGAAGGTACGTCTGCAAGGGATGCAGATGCTGCCAGCAACCTGGTAAGGTCAGCAGGCTCATTCTCAGCACAGGTGACAAGAGACGTTTTTGTAACTTACTTTCTTCTGTTCCAGGAAACGTCTGCAAGGAACCCTTACCTCATATTTTCCTTTCTTCTCCAAGGGCTCAGCTTCAGTCTCTGCAGGCACTGTAACTTCATCTCCTAGAAGCTCCTCTAAGATGAAGACGGTTTCCCAGTTGCTATAGTGACGTGCTGGGAAAATATCTGAGTGCATGCTGTCACCAAAATAAACAACCTACGAAGGAAGCAGCAAATTAAAAGTTCCTTGCATATGAGGAAAACACCAGAAACACTATTTAGCAGAGAGAGAAAAAGAGCTTTAAAACAACCTAATAAAAATTCCTCCATGTTTACAGTTCACCATGACACACACAGATCTTATTAATGTCACAGTTTGGGGGTTTCTCTTCAACCAGCTCTGTAAGGAAAAGCCTGGTCCAGCACGCCTTCTTTGCTCTCACCCTCCAGGGGCCTTGGACAAGAATATCCAGCTGCGACCAGCACAGGGGACACAGCTGAGATTTTTGACTGATAGAAATAGCCTGCAAGGAAACAGTGGAAAATACTACAAAGAAAACACACTAAACAACGGGAATTAATCTGGGACAGCTTTGGAAACAGGGGAGAAGATGGAAGATATCTTGGAGACTCAGAACTGTTGTGTGCCCAAGGTTAATTTACACCTTAGGGAAAGTGCAGTCCCACTATCTTCAGTGGCCTTTTCACCCATCCAGACCTGTAATTAAGATAACATAATCCTAGTTTTCATTGATGCTACCTTTTAATCTATTCGATCTGTTTCCTCAGGGAGGTTGTTTATTTCCTGATTACAATTTGATTCCCTCCAAAGGAGCTGAAATGCATGGCTATGCACAAAGAACAAGACATCTAGAAAGTTTACATATTGTACCAGTAAGAAGACTAACATGCTGCTTCCAGCTCTCAGACATCAGCAGTCATAACCAGAACAAAAATTTGTGACCAATCATATGAATAACTGTTAACAAAAGCTTGTCTGGTGAACTTCAGACTGAAACAGGGTATTTTCAGAAGGTTTTACTCTCACTTATAACATACCTTGGGATCCAACTTGCCAGTCATCTTCTTCAGTAGTTCATAAAGCTGGATAGCATTACCTTGGGAATACCACCCGGGCTTGTCCAGTGATAGCAGAGCTTCCTGCTCCTCGTCATTCTCTGAAATCACCAAGCAATCACCTGCTGTTAGTGAGCTCAGCCCATGCTCCTGTATTCATGAAGTGTGAGAGAAGCAGCCTGTGCACAGCTTGAAGAGGATGGTCTGTTTTGACATTTAACTAGTTCCAGTGTCTGGCTCAAGTCCTAATAGTGACCGTGGGTTCAAGTCAAGGTGTTTGTTAGCTGGTGGGAGACACACATTTGTGAGAAAAGAAGCAGCTGGGCCTCATCTACAAGGGCTACAGAGGAGCTGAGGAATCAAAGCCACAGGCTTTGCCTCCAAAACACTGCAGCAGTGAAGGCAGGAAGCCACATGGACCACAGACAGAGCAGCTGCTACAGATCTAAGGCAAAACCATGAGATAGGACAGGCTGTAAGAGACAGCATGTACCTCTCCCCACAGACAAACTATCTACTGCTTTTAAACACTGACAAAAGACAAGAAAACAAACTGAGATAGCTCTTATGGGCATTTGTTGGCCTTAGATCAGCATAAACAATGAGCAGTTCCAGTTATCATCCAGTTTTGAAGAAATTATGAGTGAACAATATTGCTGCTTGTGGTGTAATCCACATTGGCATATATACACTCTGGCAGCTGTCAGTGAACTGGAAAAATCAGCAGAAGCTGCAGCTTTCCAGTCATCACCCCACTGTGCCATAGGCTTCATTTCTAGCTAGTTCCATAGCAGCTGGATCTCTCCTGGCATCCATGTAACCTTATTGTTCATTCAAATCCATGTACTGTTGCCAGATGAACTCTTTTTAGCTTCTCACTGGAGCCAAAATACTAGCTTTAGTGAACCGATAAACTAGAATTTCAACAGAAATATTAATATTAATGTCTTCTGTGTATTGAAGTGGTGAGACAAAAGGGTGATTTTGTTATTCAGTCTCAATCAAATGTGTCTTGTTTTTCATACTAGAGGGTTAGAAGCCAATACAGTACTTTGATATGATTTAGGTATAACAGCAGGACAGTTTTTCTCCTGCTTTATAGAATTTTTCAAAGTACTTAAAATGTGTGAGGAAGAAGACTAAGACAGAACAAACTTCATTTGATTAGAGACTGCTGAAAGCTGGAATGCAAATTTTGGAGAACAATGAACTGACAAGACAGGTTTGTATTTGAGAACACTGAAGATGTACATAGTGCAGTACATTGGTCCTCAAAAGAAAGAGAAAAAGAAGCAGAAAGAGGGAAACAGGTATGTTGAGGGAGGCATTAATTAATTGTTTAATAATTGAATTTAAGAATTTGAATAAGCATAGGATTTAATCTCAGACAAAGCAGTTCTATATTAAGAGTGTTTTATAAACTAGGAAAAAAAACAAGGAAACTCAAAGCTGACAGTAATAATTCATGTAGAACTTGTGTGGAAATGTGTTTTCCGTTGTTCTTTTTCAGAAACCTAACGATAATAATAAGCATGATAGCATCTATAAATAAAATAATCTTAATTTCCTGACTTCTAAAACACTTTTGACCAAACAACTTTTGATCAAACAGAAGTTGTCAAACTTCAGCAAATTTGTTTTATTTGCCCTGTATTTTTAGACATATTTGTACGGCTGGCTGAACAAGCAGACACAACCTTGAAATTATATGGACATAGAAAAAGAAACAGGAAAACAATTCTGAGCTGCTATCAAAAATTTCTTGAAATTTGTGAAGGTTTGTATAGATATAATTGTCTCTCCATTCAGTCAATCAGGAAAATACTGGAGAAAAATGGAGCAATTATGAGAGGGATTTTCAGAATAAGAACATTTTATTTGAAAACAGGAGCCCTATGTATTATAGCAGCACCAGATGGCTCCAGCAAAGGGCAAGACCCTGCTTTGCCACCTCTATGGAAAGGCATGAGGGGCAGTCCTGACTGAAAGAATTCATTCTAATTACAAGGCAGAAGATCTCTCACTCTGTGAGATCTATTACTGTCACCTCTAGCAATAGAATTCATCACACTTTACTTGATGCATCCGGAATGGAGGCTTCTAATTTACAGTTACAATATGATCTAGTCAGCCAGGTTCTCTTGGTAGGCAAAAGAGAGCACAAGAAACACTTTTTAGAGGTGTCAGCTCTGGAGAAGGAAAGGTTTTAATTCAGTTAGGAACTTCGCTTTTAAGGAGTGAAATGAAGGGAAATTTCAAAGCCTGGTTTCCTTCTCTATGCTTGGAGGCAGCAAAGAGAATTGAGATATCTAATGCATTATGTGAACACCTTGAGTTTAGAAAGTGTCAGAAATATGAGGAATTAGGAAATGTCCTTTATGATATTTGAGTTGTAGGGTTACAGGGATAATAACTCTGAACTGGCAAATCTTGCCTCAAACCATCTCAGATGGCTGCCTGTGCTCACACCTCTAGGGGCAGCTGTGTCAATTTTATTTCTGTAACCTGAAGTGGGAGGAAATTAATGGTGTTTCACTTGCAGCATTAATGAGAGGGGTTTCTAATCCACATACACTTTCCCTGTGGCAAAATATAATAAAGACTTCAGTTCTGGCTGTTAAGGCTTCTTGCAGTGGTTCTGCCACGTAAAAATTGATACAGAAAAACTTCAAAACCCATTAATGACACCACTGACTCTGGCCTTGTATCCTTCAGATAGCAGCTACATGACAGCGCTGAAGAAATCTTCAAATTTCCTGCAAAAATGTTGCATAAATATGATGATGATTGTTTCTAATATATTTTGGATCTTCCAAACTTAACATTGTCTACACTTAGAAAAGAGGAAAGTTGCTTCTGACCTTCCTTCCACTTCACTGTTATTGATTCATAAAAGTTCAGTGAAAGGTCAGAAATGCTATAAATATTCCTTCGGCAGGAAGCAACACATACATAGGCGGGGATGCTAATGCTTCAGGTCTTACAAGATGGGAGGAAAAGGAGATGCCCTGACAATTTCAAACAGACTGAATAATCAAAAAGAATTTCTCAGATGATTTAGATAGAACGACATGCTTCCTTCTGAAGTCCAATACTTAACTGCAACCTGGATTCCTGACTGAAAACGTGTCACAACAAGAATGTAAAGGTAGTAAGCAATTAAAATTGAAATAATTAAAGCAAAAAAAATTAATTCTGTTAAAACACTCACCCAAACCTCAACAGTGATTCACAGCAATTTTGCTGAGGGGAAGTTACTGTTCCTTTATAAAAATAACAATGAAAGCTTGTCTCATGGTGGGGTAATATTAATATTGCTGGAATGGCAATTTGCATATTGCTGTGTCTAATGGCTTGGGAAATGTTTCCTGATTCAGAAATGTACTCCTATCACCATTAGCAGATAAGGTTTTTCAAATAAACCAGTTTATTAAAAGACTCAATGTCCTCTTTCTTCTGAGAGTTTTCTTGCCTGCTGTTAAATATGAGTTGCAGGTTTACAACATTGGCTGAGGAACATCTGGTTTCATTTTGAATGAGTATGCAAAAAGTAATCAGTGAAGCTTATTCCTATTTAAATGACAACTGATGGTAATTAACTTTGGCACAGAATCACTCCTCAAGAAAGACTCTGCACACACTTGCTTACTGCTGTCTGCTTTGCTATCCCTTTACAGGTGATATCCACCCAGACAGAAACCTAAACACTGCTGCCTGTTTTGCCATCTTTTTATGGGTGATACTCACCCAGATGGAAACCTGAAGACATGAAGTGCTGATGTTGTGTCCATGCAGGATGTTCAGCCCAGGGTCTGAGCCTGGAACTCTATTCCTAACCTGGCTGGCATTTACACTGTTAAATCCCAGCCCATGGGATGAGGCTCTCATTTGGGAAGCCTGAAGTTAAGAGAGAAGCTAGGAGGTAAGGGTGAATTTACACTCCAGCAGTTATTCACCTACATGGAGGTTAATTTTCACCAGCTCACCAAGCCTGAGGCCCCCACTCTGCACTGCTCCTCCAGCTGGATGCCCTAGGATGAGTGTTGGTTTCCTACTGGGCAAGGAGCTGTGAACCAATGTCATCTCACACCTACTTGACTGGGCAGAGACTGGGGTAAGAAAGAACTCCAAGTACTCAGAGGCCACAGCAACTGAAGATGTGCTGGGTGTGACTGTGGTATTAGGTGTACAGCTCCTCAACTCCCCCTTCTTCTGCCTTATCTTTCTCCTGACGACATACTACTTTCTTCCATAAAAATCTAGATAGAACTGCTATAAGGGTTACTGATATTTTTTGTTCCTCTGAATTACACAATAAAACCATGTGGTGATTCTGTTGCTGCTTGTGCCTGTTCCTGTTCCTGCCTTTTGCCATCCCTGGGCAGCTCTTGCAGGCTCTCAGATCATGCAGCACGGATGGTCACATGCGCTTAGCATATTGAAGCCCTGGTTACCGCCTCAGAGGGCTATTGTAAAACAAGTACATTTCATGATCCACAACTATCATCCATATATGCCTGCAATTTAAAATAATGTCAGTTCTGGTCCTGAGGGCATTAATATAAAAGTTATGTTCCAGCCCAGCTTGCAAGCACTGTCTGATTCTAGATGGCATCTCAGGCTCACTTGAGAAACACAAACTCTCTTTTCCAGAAAGGGACTCAGGACAAGAAAGCCCATCTTTATACAGTTGAGACAAAGAGATGTGCATAAAATCCTTCTGGTAGAAGGTAGTTTTCCAGTTGTAAACGTAATGAGATGGCATGACATAAGCTGTAGAGTTCCCCTGCGGGCAAGCTCTCCATGAAGAAAGCAAGTACTTACAAGCTTGCTGGAGGTAAAACTTCATCTCCAAATGGGCACCTTTCTTGAGGGTAACACCCCAAATTCCTATGTACAGACCAACACCTTTGCTGGGTTGCTTCCAGGCTTCATGCAGGTATTACTGTGTTTCACCATCACTGAATTACTTCTGTGCCATGGAAGCAGCTGTGAAATCCATCTGCCTGACACGAACACCAGTGCTTGCCAGTCTCCTGGCTGACTGGACAACTGCAGGAAAGTGATAAGGGGTAAATTATTCCTGTAGCACCATGTCCTTAAATAAAAGGTTAAGGCTTCTCAAGTAACTAGTGACTTTGGCTGTCTCCATTTTTGGCTGTCCAACCTTTGTTTTTTATAGGAAAAGGCCTGAAGATCAGCTCCCCTCCCTGGCCTTGCATCATTCTGCTCTCTTTAGGGTGGCTTAAACCAATCTAAGCAGAAACTAACATTTGAGAACTGGAATATGATTTTTAATTTTACAGAGGTAGTGATACATCTTTCTTATGCCCAGCTATCTAAACATATATATGCTCATTCAAATGGAGAACTAGTAATATTCCAAAATAAGATTCTAGATAAAGCTGACAAAAATACAGCTGAGAAAAAATTAAACTATTTCATAATAATTTCATAAGTGCTATTATTCAATTACCAAGGCTTCCTTTTCTTATGGTGGACTTCTGCTCTTTTGCTCATTTACAAGGCAAGATAAGACCAAAGTACAGGTTAGCACACTTTCAAATGGTCCTGGGCACGTAAGAACCAAGACTTCTTTGAGAAGAGGAAAAAAAAAACCCAAACAAGTTTTAAATTTTTAGTTTTACTTAAACCTTTTTAGTTTTTATTAAAATCTGCCTTACAATTAATTATGCCAAGCAACAGGCCATATAGATGCATTGCTGAAGTTTTACTTGTTTGTAAGAAAATCAGTACTTGCTTTACAGAAATCAGCAAGTAAGTTTCTTTGGAAGTTCTAACTACTGTGTAACAGGAACTGAAAATAATAGCTCACTACAGATTTAGTAATTTGTTTTCAAATCTGTCAAAGCGTTAATTTTATAATTTCCCAGGAACAGTTTGGCTAATGAACAAAGTGTTTCAAAAATAGATATGATGAAATAGAAGCAAGGCCTTTTTTCCTTGGAAAAGGAAAATATTTTTTTCTGGGGAAATTATTCACATGCAAATTAATTTTAAAATGTGCAGATCTAGTTAAGCTTTTTCCATTATCTTATTTAATTGTATTTATAATTCAGAAAACTTATATTTTGGAAGGGTAAGAGAGAGATAAATAGAAAATTTAATTTCTTTCTTCATCTTCTTATTTTGTAAATTGTTTGTTTGTTTTGTTTTTTTTTTTAATTGAGATCTTTGGCGAGGTACAAAATGGCAAGATAAGAAATAAATTCCCACCTAGAACAGTTTTATTCTGGATCTCATTAGTTTCCTAAAAAGGCTACAGAGCCTTAAAAATGAGGAGCTCCCAATATCCAGACATATAACCCAAATCAATATCAATATTAATATCACAGTTGTCCTAGATATCTCAATATAATAATGGAGAGAGACAGGCTTTTCCAGAAAGCATTTTAAATTCAAGTAAGCTAGGAGAGGTGTGGTAATTGAGAAAAAAAAAGGCATAATTTTTTTCAGGAATACTGTCTATAACCTTTCTTACTAGGGTGTGCTTCACTGCCACACAAAAATCTGAAGAGTGGATGGAAGCAGAAGATGGAGAAAAGCACAGAAGGTGAGATGAGGACCACCAGTCAGTTCTGACATAAGCTGTCACTTCAGAAAAACATCTCAACTGATTTTTGTAATTAAAATAAAATTGAGACACACAAAGCACCTTCTTTGCACTGTGCAGACTGAATAATTTTACCCTAACCCTCTAAGTCTCTCTAGTAATACCTTCTGAAATAAGGCACATTGGAATTTGCTCTTGGACCATATTCTTCCACACTGAAAACTGACACTTCAGTGTGGTAGGGAAAAACTTCCTGCCATTCATTTACTTTGGCTTCAGACATTAAAAAAAGAACAGAAAAGAAAAAAAAAAAAAGAAAAAGAACAAATGTTCTTTAATCTGCAGTTACAGAAAGACTAAAATTTTTACCCTACATTGTAACACTTCAGTTATAAAATTTATATGTCAACTAGAACAGACAATCTGATCCTGAACAAATGTATGCAATATATGGACCCTGCTACAATGAGCCTTTGTTTTTTATTTCTTCAGTTCCCTAAAATATGTTATTTCAAAGGGCATAATAATTACAAAGTAGACATAGGCATGCACAGTCACTGCACATACTCATTTGCCTGGAATACACAACAGAAATTTTCATTAACTTTTAAATGAAAACTACTAATTATACAGCCAAGTTGAGTTATGATTTATAAGAAAGCTCCACTCTTTTTTCCTAAGTTATTACACTACCTCAAATCCCTACTTTAATTTTATTGATTGATTCTGTTGGAAGTTCCAGCTCTTCAAACACTGCCTGCTTCTGAAGGGGGCAGTTTCA
The DNA here is from genome assembly GCF_000747805.2 of Chaetura pelagica. Classification (NCBI taxonomy): domain Eukaryota; kingdom Metazoa; phylum Chordata; class Aves; order Apodiformes; family Apodidae; genus Chaetura; species Chaetura pelagica. The sequence goes on along the minus strand of NW_009952066.1, from coordinate 3,123,670 downwards.
CATAAAACTTTAACAAAGATGCAAAATTCCATAGGTAAAGAATGAAATTTGAGAATTAAAATAAATGAATCCACCCTGCCTTCTACCTGTCAATCACTGTACAAGCTGCAGATACAGTGGTTATGAAAACCTTGCTTAGAGTGTCCCTCTGACTCAGTAATTAAAAAAGGAGGACTTCCCCACAACCAACAGTTACCTTAGCCCAGTGCTGCTGCCAAGCCCAGCAAGCTCAGTAAGCAGCAGTGAGAGTGTTCCTGAGGAGTGCAGGGGCCTGACCTTTCATCACAATAACGAGGACTCGAAGTTGGTTTTACTATATCCTCTACTGCATTTTATATTATTACAGTCCCTTATAGAAAAAATGCACCTAACCCTTAAAAAATCTAGGGTTGTGCAATGCACCTCTACCACAAGTAATGAACACACCAGGGTCCATCACCAAAAGTCTTTACCAGAAAGTGCTATAGAAAGAAAATTGCTTGGAATTGCACTGGTGAGTCATTAGGTGGCGCTACAAGTTGCAGCTGAACAGGAGAAAGAGGACAACAAAAACTAGGAAACCTCTGGGGACCAAGGGTGTGCTGGAGGGCAGGCATGGGCCAGCTGGAGAGCAGGATGGCCAAGCCACAGCCAGTTCCTCAAGCATGAGCCCTGCCCAAAACGTATAGGGGAGCTGTGCCCAACAATTTCCTTGGGAAGGGTGCTCATCCTTGAGAAGGGTGCTTGTCCTTGAGGGTGCAATAGGGAAAAAGCATCCCAATGCAACTAGAGTTTAGGGTGTCATGGTCAGCTGCGTGGGAGAAGGATGCTGCACACATGGTTTGGTCTGGATTAGGCTAGCCTTTAGGACAGGGAATCATCAGTTCAGCCACAGATTTCCTACTTGCCTCCAAGCAATTCCAAGGTAAATAGAAGTGTTGAATCTCCTACAAGCCAGGAGTCTAATGAATGTAAATATATTAAGGTTCATGCGCAGTGGCAACAACAGCCTCCTGAGCAGTGGCTCAGGAGGACAAAGTGAGATGAAGAGGGGGCAAAACTGGAGTTATGTAGACCCTGGATAAAAGAACAAACAACTGCGATGATGCTCAGCCAATGAATGTGGAGATGAAGGGCAGGGGGCCAGAGAAACAAAGAAATATTTTAATCTTCTTTCCATTGTTTTGTGCCTCTCTGCCACTTAGCAGCTCCTGCCTATGCAGGGTGTGCCCATCAAGCTCTCTGCTGAGCCTTTTGACCTGTGGTGGGTGGGGAACAAGGGAAAGACAAGGTATGCGTGTGTGACAAAAGACAGAGAGGAGAAGACTAGATCAGTCTTGAGGTCTGGGGACAATTTCATGGCCCCATGGACTACAATAATGAATTAATTCAGAGGAGAGACAAAGAATGTGACAGGCTTAGAATAACCTTCACATGTTTTTTTTAAGGTTTGCTATGGGGCCAGGATTGTCAGGGAACACCAGGATGAAAAATAACAAAGAACCTTATTCCTATTAGATCTGTTGAGATATAGTAGAACTTCATATTTAATTAAAAAAAAAAAAAAAAAAAGAAAAAGAAAAAAGGAAAAGCATTAGGAAATTAATGTGCTAACAAAGAGGAAAAGTTTTTATGTGTGAAACAGTCACTGTAAATCTCAGAATAATGTAACCAGAGAGGAGATGGCAAGGAAAAAGGGAAACTATTCCTTTTCTGGTAAAATATGTTTAGTTACTCTTTGATAGGAAGACTGACATGAAAAATTTGTAGTAAAGAGTTTTTTGAAGAAGAGAAATGATCCCCTTGACACTTCCTGTAATACTTTTCCAGTTCCTTATCTGTGCATTTCGTGTGGTTTGCAAAACCACTTAGTTTTCTATATAAAAAATGCACTTTACCTTGTTTCTCAGAAACAAGAGCATCGAGCCAGATCTTTGTATGCAGGAATTTATCGGATAAAATCTCTCACTACTATTATTCCAGAAAAAATAATCTTGGAAGGCTCAGCCTTAATCTGGAAGTATCACAAAGACACCTGGGATCTGTGGACAGTAATAATACATAATGTTGTTTCACAGCAGATAAGAATCAGGTTAGAATGAAGATGTTTATTAATGAAGATAAAAAAATCCTGGGGTTGCTATCTCTACCCAGAAAAACATGCAACATGCATATTGAAGTTTAAGACATCTGGAGTCCTGTGTGAATAAAAAAGAAAGACTGAAGAACAAAGAAAATGAGGAAAAAGATGGTACATCACTTTTACCTTTTCCTGAGCTTTCAGTTTGCAAGAAGTAACTCCCTTCTGATCATCAGCTGCAGAGTACTTGCTACTCAACTAAACAATGGAGGTCTCATGATTGCTTGCCAGCCAAGAAATGCCCAGCTTTGTGTTTTCTGATCTTTTGTTTCCTTGTATTGGATGGGAGAGGAAGAGCTGCTGCTGCACTAGTTAGCCATCTACCCACACAAGATTTCACCCATGTGCAATAAATCCACACCTGCAATTTGTCGCAGCTCTTCTCTCACTCACTGCTCTGCAGTTCTCTCGGCTGCTTCATGAACATTAGGTAAGCCTTAGTATTCAGAAACTGGGAATCCGAGGCAGAGATTCACTGTCATACCAAAGCAAACCAGACCTCAGCCCAGCTTTTGGTCATTCCTCCGTTTGTTCTCAGCTCATTTCTAGGGCTTCCTAAACAGCTCCTTTCACTACTTGCTTCCAATAGCAGATGTGATGCCTACAGTACAAAAACCAATGTGTGCTTTCTGCAAAAAAACAATTCTACAGACTAACCTTAACAAAAGCTTGACATATTGGAAGAACACACAAGAGGACTCTAAAGCTCCTTAATGAAAAACAGCACACACAGATTTATGGAAACTATGCTGAAGGGAAGCTCTCTGCAGCGAATGCCAGCCCTCATTTTGCCAGGAATGTACCATACACAACTCTTTTTGCTCTACAACAAACTGCCTCAATCTCAATTTCCAAATTAATTAAAAATCACAAGGTAACTCTATAAAGTTCTCTGTCAAATCATAAAATTATTTTTGTATTCCTACAGAAGAAGCCAATTAAACAGAGAACAAAGATTAATAACCCCCCCAATTTCTATCATGTATTGCTTACACGTGAGATCTATGCCAAGAACGTTTTCTCTCTGTAAAGTCACATTGATAAGTCTCCCCATGATGTAGCTAATCTTTCTTTCTTCCAGAAATTCTTTGTTGATTTTGAAAGCTGTGTAAGAACTATAATGAGAAGCTTAAACTAAATGTCCACCAATCTAATTCATACAGGTTTGCACCAAACCTCAGTGGAGTGGTAAAATTTACAAACTTGTATTGATCTGTCCCACAGAGCGCCAGACCTTGGCTGCTGTAGGCACAGGAGTAGACCTGCATGGATCATAGAATCATATAATGTTCCTTGCAAGTATTCAGAAAAGTAGTAATTTCCTCTCCAAGCTAATCAAGTTGTAATTCTGGAACAGCAAAAAACATCAGGTGACTTTCTATGAACAAAAATAATAGAAATCACAGAATGATTTGGGTTGGAAGGGACCTTAAAGATGATCTAGTTCCAACCCCCATGTCACAGGCAGTGACACCTCCCAAGAGACCAGGTTGCTCAAAGCCCCATCCAACCTGGCCTTGAACACTTCCAGGGATGGGGAATCCACAACTTCCCTAGGCAACCTGTTCCAGTGTCTCACCAAACTCACACTGAAGTATTTCTTCCTAATACCTAATTTAAATCTACCCTCCTTCAGTTTAAAAACAATTTGCCCTCATCCTGTCACAGCTTTCTACTTAGCAGGCAACCTGGTTCTATTAAGTTGCTAATATACTGGCGCCTAGAGACATGTAAGATGACTTAAGGCTCTCCAACAGAGTAGTCCAAGCCAGGAAGGCATGGGTCAATTAGCACTAGAAGTCTATAATGAGGCAAGGCCTGCACCATGGCTGGGATTCAGCCCCAGATATAGAAACATAACATAAAGGCTCTGCAATAGGAAGCACAGGAGCTGCTGTGAAGCCAGGTTTTGAACTAAGATACCAAGGCTGTAACATCATACTTAGAAGAGTCTGATCTGCATGCATTAATAAGCTTTCCAGTGGGACCTTTATTATTGCGTGGACAAAATAAAATATATCTGTTTAACCATCTTACATTAAAAATAAACAAAGCAGATCAAAAGGAAATACACAATCTCTTAATGCCGAAACAGCTGCTAACTTGTGCATGGTTTGTCTCCCTAGTATTCCTATCAGTCTTTTGATATTTCCAACTTAGCTCTTCCCCCCCCCCGGGATGGGTGGACACTCTTATGTGTGCTGGGAAACAGACTGAAGGTGAAAAGAAATATTTCATTTAACCAGAAGCAATATTAAAAAAAACCTCTAGAATTCTGGATATTGAAGTACTGGTATAAATAATTGCTAGACATTCTTCAAGTATTATGTTATACTAGTCTGAGCTCCCATGTATCCAATGTAAAGGAGCCACGAGCCTTGTGATCTTCAAGACTAAATCTGCACATTTTCTTTGATAAATTGAGCTTACATGTCCCTCAGACACAACTGCTTAGCCAATCCTTTTGAGCTTTCATTATTTCTATGAAAGTATAAACATTAGAACTGAAAGCATTATTTCAAAATGGGTCCTACTAATGCTGCAACAAGAGTTAATGTTGCAAGTCTTGCTCATGTATGGAAGGTGTGCATTTGCATTTGTCTTCCACACAGAACTGGGTCTTCACACTCAGTGCAAAATCTTCTGTAAATCCCAAATCTTTTTCAGCATTACACATTGTTAGAGAACTATCATGCTATGAATGTGATCTATGTGAAGTGCTGACTGCTTTGCTTCTAAATTTTGCATAGTGTTTGGCTGCCTTTTCTCAGACGCTATGGAGGAAAAAATGCTCCTCTTAATTATCCTTTCATGTCTTGGAGGAGAGTTCCTTTAAGCCAGACAAGCCTGTTTGCTGGACAGTTTTGTCTGGAATACAAATTTGTCATTTAGGTTTTTTGGCTTTGGTTTTGAAAACATAGGCTAGGATACCACAATTCAGGTTCTGTGGGGACTCAGTACAGAGAGAAGATGGGCTTGCCAGGCCCTTAGCAGCTCATTCTGCTATAAAAACAAGCTGCATTTTTTTAATGAATTTGGCTTCCTACATGTGGGAGCTTTCATGCCTTATCTCTTCAGTACGGCAGGTACAATCCAAATCAGATTGTAGCACAGTTCCATTCTCTGCCACTATCCTGAAATAAAAGAAAATAAAATAGCAACACCAGAAGGTGATCACAAATGTAAGATTTGAGGTTTTTCTATAGATCTTGACTTTTAATGACCTCCCAGTCACATACTGTAGGTGGTTTACATGCAATTATATACAGCAACTATAACTCACTTTAACTGCAGTTTATATAGTTACTAAACGTCGTTGTTGAAACAACTGTTACTTTTAAATCCTGATGTCACCTCTTTGGCAATCATATTTAAAGCATCATCATGACTTACAGATTTTGCACCCTATTTCATAGGAAAAGGTTATTTTGTAAACAACTTTTAAGTGCTCAGACTTGGAAAACTTCAGAAAATTCACTATATTAAGAAGGCATTGACGTGCTTCTCTACGAATAAAGTTTCTTCCTAAAACATAAACATGACCTGATTACTAATAACCAATTTTAACAAATCATGGGTATGGAACTGTCTTCCAAAACAAACAAGTACTCTATCTTATTGCTTTCAATAATAATAATAAAAAAAATTGAATAATTATTGAATAATATTAATAATTTTGGTACAGAACACATCAAATTCATATGGCCAATTCCTTGAACTTATAAAGGAATAAATATCACTGAATCATAAAAAGTAAACACAGCAGAATTAAATGCAATTATGGTATCTTCATTTCCCCATTATGAGAATTTTCAGTCAATTTTCAGACTTTCATGGAGTCCTTATGCAAATTTAGTTTACAGTTCTTCACTGCTTCTGCATAAGGACATTAGAAATCTTAGTTACATATGCAGATTAGCAAGGGATATGATTACAGGCAGTCATTCAGTCGCTCAGCTCCTTGGCTCTAAAAGGAGAGTCAGTGCTTTTGGTTTTCTGCTATTTGTTTATCAGGTCCGCCTGTGGGCTTCTTGAAGACAGAGACTGATTTATGAAGTGCTTGCACAATACCATAAAGAAGCAGGGCTTGAGTTTTACGCAGGCCTTAAATGTAACATTATGTAATCAATAACTAGATTTTGCAGGAGTGTTAGCTACTGTAACTCCTTTTGAAAATGCAAATGCACATTCCACACACAAAGAATTCTGGGTTTGGAATACTTGGAAATTATGCTAAACATGTTTTCCAGTTTTAACAAAAAGAATATTGTTGATACGGTGCTTTTGAAAGCAGCAGCTTTAGCTTTCTTTGAACTAGCTTTCTGTAATGTTCTTATTAGTTCTGTGCCAAATGTAGTATTTAATATCAAAGGTAATCAGCTGAAGGAACCCCTGCTGTCTTTATGCAGGAGCACATTGCAGTTTTCCACTGTTTTGAGTTTTGGATGAATAACTTCTTATTCCTTTTATCCTCTAAGGTACTTTGAACACTATGCAAACATATAAAGAACTTGACCTGACACATTTACTTTAGTTTTTGATTTTAAAGAAGAATAGACACGAGTATGCATCCATAGTTCAGCATTCATCTTGATACTCAGAAATTAAGAGGTGCCATACTTCAAAGACTAAGGTTTTTTTGTTTGTTTGTTGGTGGGGTTTTTTTGTTTTTTTTTTTTTCAACAAACAAGGAGTTGTTTATGAACAGTGGAAATAATGGGGCTTATCACCCTGTGAAGTTGTGTTTCACAGTCGGATTCACTTTATGTCTAATAGGGTGCAAAGTCTTATGGATGCTCTTCCAGTAGCTGGGTCATTTGTGGGCAGGCTCTCTTGGATGGATACTCCAGTAGTTTGTGCTGTGGCTTTTCTCTCAGTTGGCAGTAACAGACCCATTTTTTTATTGCCAGCCTCTAGAGGCTGTAATAACTCAGCCACACTCAAATGTGGTTGAAATTGTATTACTGATGGAGGTTTGCAGGAGTGGATGGGCAGAAATTCCTACTCACACATGCCATGTGATTGCAAAAGCCTTAATGTTTAGGAAAACAAGACTAAATGTTAACAGAATTAGCCTGTGTCCTGGTAGCTCTAGCATCTGATGTGCTGTAAAATGTTAGACCAGTCAATTAGTGAGAATATGTCCACATGATGCAATGAGAATCTGGCCTCCCAAAACTTTTGAAGCAAATACCAGTGAAGTCCATTCCAAGAAAAACAGAATAAACCAAGAACACTCCATTCCTCTTGCCAGGAGAAAGGTATAGGCTCTCTGCTTAGATTGCCTAAAAGGATATACTGTAAGGGGGGGTTTAGCTTCCTTGTTCTTTGGCTGCCACACAGCCTGACTAGTACAAAGTGGCAACTTAGAGAAATTACACCAGCATAACTATGTCATTGTTCAAATGGACATACAAACCATCACTGCAAGCAGCAAGGTGGCCTTTCCTATCATTTTACAAAAAGGTTATAAATGATACACTGCCAATTAGTAATAAAAATGTACTTCCTCAGTTTCCAATTTGCTACCTCTGCAGTGGATCTAAAATGTAAAAAAACATTTATTTTTTTTTTTTAATGAGGCAATGATCATCAAATATGGCAGTCAAGGACTTTGAAAACTATCAGAAAAAAGGAAGCTTTATAACAACTTTTTGCTATTAATGATGAAATATGTATTGTGTCTGTGACTTCAGCAATCTACTCTGCAAAGGACGAGGGTGTTCAATGGCACAACTTTATTTTGATTTTTGCATAATTTTTAAATGCTTTCACATAGATCACTGTGCTGAACATGTAAAAATAAAATCCAGACTGTTATTATCAACTAAGACTAAGTTTAGCAAATATGAAATAAGATTTAACTGTCAGAAAAGATGTCCTTAACATCTCCCTTGCAGTCTCCCGTCTTACCTATCACAGTGCTTAATTGCAAACATTGATGACATGATAGGAAATTATCACCTCTCTATTCTAAAACTATTCCCGGATTGTTGATTTCCAACTACATGGAGGTAGTATTTAGCAAACTCTGAAATACTAATTAGGGAAACCCTTGGATTACTGCATAATATACACTGATTTTTTAAAATGTTTGTCTACAACACATAAATAATATTGGGAAAACAGAAGTCCCTGAGAGAGCTGTTTACACTGTCAGAAAAACACAATCTCTTGAGCGGCAGATATCTGTGCAAATGCAGTACATAGAGGGGAATAGTTTTAGACTACGATCATTTAAACAAGGGATGGGAGGTGAAACAGTCCGCCAAGAATCCTGTCACTCTAGATTTTTGGAAATACCTTCTGATCTTTGGTGGATGATGAATGTCTGTATGAAAACAAACGCTGTTACGTTTGTATGTGCCCCCCACTGTCGGCCATACTGGTTTACCCTAGGCTGCTTGTCAGAAGGTGGCATCAGGCATTAACCATGCTGACAGAGAGGGTGTCCAGAAATGATGGATAAAAATCCCTAGTCAAGAACAGGGAATTATTTCTCACACTTTATCCTTTAAAATAGTAGACCTTCTACTGCAAACTAGATGCAGAACCTGTTTCTCCTGCTTGAGAGTTAGGAGGCCCTTGACCTTTTACATCATGATCTTATGACCTACAAAAAGACCTGCTTTTGAAAATTAAGAGTACAAAATATGACTATTAGTTATAACCTTCCTTTTCCTTTCCTAAGTAGCCAGAAAATACACAAAAAATAGTGCCAATGCACTATACAGAACTGCTAAACAAGATTTCCTTGAAAAGAATTGCGCTGCTTTCACAGACTATATGGCACTGTGGGATGTTCTAAGGCAGCAACTTTAGAAAACCTATGGGAAATATTTATGGACTTTATTCCTCCTGAATAAAGCAGTACTCAGCCAGCTCAACCTTAACGTGCCACTCTGTCACAAGCTCTCAGCAAATATGCACTATTATGTGGCCTTGTGTTAAAGAATATCTCCAGACAGGCTGATACACAGACACACCATATCCAGAAAAAGGCAAGCAGCACAGCTGCATGACATAAAGGAATCTCCTGAGTGATTGGAAGAGTAGATTACACAAAAGTGTCCTTTGCTGATTGTGGTGTTAATTCTGCTTGAGACTTCTGACAAGTGGGAAAATGGACCCTTTATGGTTGCCACCCAAAATGCTTTTTGAGCCCAAAGAGCATCCATGAGGGCAGTGCCGCATCCCCTGCCACATGTGGTCAGAGGGCAAGCTGGAAATCTGAAACCACATAGTAGACAGGAAAACCAGCTTCTTTGACACATTAGACATATTTCAAAAGTCCTCCTTGAGGCAATGATAGAAAAAGGAAAGTCGAAAAGCAAAGACTTAAAATTTAGAAAATCCCATCAGAGTGAAATCCCTCTCCTCTTCATGTTTACCTGTGCTGCTCTGGTCTTACTCTGACTCCTTCTGTGATCTCCCTTCCAATCACTTGGCTTACCCAGCCCCTCTCTGATTCATCTTTGTCTCACACACATACCCTTGTGGCACCTCTGCCTCTAGATCAGGAGATTTTTCCTTCATCCCACCTCTTTTGCTGCCCATGGAGGGAGCACTGGGCAGTATTCAGTGATAAGGATGTACTAGGGACCCATGTCAAACGATGGAAGAAAAAATCCTATTTAATCCCAGCAATGACCTGTGGCTGGAGGTGTTAGGTACAGACCAAATCTGCAGCCTTTGCAGACCACAACTCATACATTTGGGTAAGGATTTGCAGATGCAGCAAAAGACCAGGGGGAGAGTAAGCTCTCCACCAAATATCAAGTCTTCGCATGAAAACACCAACAATTGTGCTGTCCTGTCTGTGATGAGTTAAAGGCTAAATCTAAAAGTATTTTTAAATATCAGTTTGACTTTACATTTAAGTATGAAGATCTGATGATCTAAAGCAAGAAAAGATTGGCAAGAAGAGATGATTGGAACAACTAACAGACAAAAAGAGTAGACAAGCACTCTTTTAGCCTCAAAGGATGATGTAGAAGAAAAAAAAAAATAGCCCTCATAGTAGAGGCAGCAAGTGAGCTACATACTACTGTATTTTGGTTGAAAATGTAATCATCATTTTCTAGAGACAGCATTTATGTTCTTCAAATGCTTGAATAATACAAGACTATTTAAATGGTATATTTCCTTGTAATGGTGCAACATAAACTGTTTCAAAATTTCCACATTTTCAATAGTTATTCTACAGTCTCACTAAAGTCTTAAAAATTTACTGGGTAGTATTTTGGTATTCTTCTGGTGGTAAAACCAGAAGTTTCATATAAAAAGAATGTTCGAAAAATAAGTTATACTGCTTACAGATTTAGCTTCCAGGAAAATGAAGGCACTCCCTTCCTGATCCCACTCCTCAGGCATAAAAGGTTTTAGTATATATAAATGCATAAAAATAGTTATATAGGATCAGCTAGTTCTGTATCCCATCTCAGGCAAAAGTCAAGCCCAGATTTTGTAGATGATGGTAGAAGACTTAAATAGCAGACACGGGTTCACCTCCTTCTTCCGAAGTCTTGCAGCCCCTAATAATAAAGTACAGTCTTCAGCCTAGACATATGTAATTTTAGATCTTGTCCCCTTATTTTATTTTCTAATTGGTCTTTTCAGTTCATAGCATTTTCCTGTGTTTTTAGAAGGTTAGAGAAGAATGACTTTTTGCAGTGAGTTGTTAAAAGGGCAGTTACCAGAGAATCATCAAAAGCTGGAGGACTGAAAGAGTTTCCTAAACTGGAGGCTGCATCACATAGCAGACACATCATCAGCTGGATAGAAATTTAAGTGTAGGGGTAAGGCAAACAGCCTGGAAGTGCAACTGAAAGTGGCCTTTGAAAACTTGAGATTCTCTGGAGCAGAAGGAGGAAGAGTTTCTTTCTCTGGGTGGAAAGCCCACACAATCTTGGAAAGCACAATGTGGCAAACACACACAATATCACAGAGATATGGCATCCACTGCTCCTCCATATATAGGTCTGCTTCTGGTCCGTAAATATATGTACACATATATATGAAGATACACGTTCACTGTTAAATATGCATTGTACATAGAACAATTAGCAACACCTTTTCAATTTATAAAAAAACCCCACCCAGACCAAAATAGACAGTAAGCATTCCTAAGCTGGAAAGAAAAGATATAAAAAGCCTTTTTTAGGACCAAGAAAGAATTCCCTGTATATACACTCTTACAGAAGGCTTTCAGGAAAATCAGGGTTATCTTCCGCATTTCTATTTTTATTTTGCATTCTAAAAAATCTATTTGATAATTATCGGAACTGGCAGTCAGGCTAGTAAACTGACATACTTTAATGAGTGATGCGATCAAAGCAAAGCTCTGTTGTCAACTGTTACAAAAATCTTGGTGTACTGCAGATTCTCAGATGAGTCCCAACTGTACTTGCTATTCGTATTCCTTCAAGCCGTTCACAGAGTGATACAGTAGTTTAAGCTGGATGTAGCTGTTGAACGCAAAGAAAATCCTACATTCTCAACACAGGACTTACAGAAACATTTTTTATCTAATCCTTGGATGCAGTAGCTCAAGACGCTATTAGTAGTTTCAAGAACCATTTAAAGAATTTCTCTATGTAAAATAAAATGTAACCTCATGAATAACAAGTAAATTATGGGGTATTACAGGAGTAAAGGTTTTTTTTGTATAGTACTATTCTAATAAACGATGGGCTTTGCTACATAAGCTACCCTTAACCATAAAAACTTTTTTTTTGCCAGATAAAAATAAATGTAGCTGTTCTAAAATCTGGAAAGGTATGTATAAACTGTCATCCATTAAAGAGAATGGTAGTTTAAAATAAAATTATGCAAATGAAATAATTATTTAGTGTGCTTTTCAGTGCCTGAATTCAATAAAAGCAGTCAGACAAATCTTTTAAGATTTTAAACAGTGTTCTGGTTGCTTTAAATTTTACGTATCTTGAAACTCCAATAAAGCAGTGATGCATTTTTAATTGCACAATTAAAATAATGTATCTTGTTTCAAAATATGTAAGTTCTAAAATTACCTGTCTACTGAAAAAACATTTATTCAGAGCAGTTATCTGATATCACATTTTTAGACAATGACTTCTTTGTCATCTTGTCCTGTTTCTCATCCTCCTTCAAAGGTTTGCTGACCACATTTGCCTTTTTTGACATAATTCACTGAAAAGAATTTATCCTCCTCCTTAGTAAACTTCAAAACTTTCCAGTTATTAAATCTGCAGCAAGAATCCTGTTATATATCTAAATTTAGCACCAGTACACAATGAAATGCTTGGGCTGTTTGAAATTAAGAATACAGTCCACATTTTGTGCATTAAGTCCATTTATAACAATTCCCTTGGAATAGAAGGGAATACAGTATTATTCAGAATTTACAGTAATTCAGACACACTGACGGATGGAAGAATACGGATGAAACTCAGTCCTGGAGAAATGGACAGGTTGCTAAATAGTTACTGCAGTTTGTTTTCTGCAAAAAATGTCTTCACAGAATAAGCTTTATTTTACTTACTGGAGCTTTTTTTCCTGAAATTACACTAAAGTGCTTTAAGAAGATATTTACTATGACGTCCAACCCTAGGTTTTTTCCTATTTCAAAGCCAAAATAAGGAACCGTTGTCTCCCTGATCCATTATATCCAATGCTCTCAGAGAATAGAGAGTCTGAAGCACATTGGGTAAATTCTTCTGCCTGAAATCTATTGTGGCAAAAAGAAAATAGAAATTAAAAACTTAAGTTTTGAATTTTCTGTAGTTCTGATATGACATAAAGCCTTACAAAAATTATAGAAACTAGAAAGCCACCTCCCCCCCCCCAATGTATTAAAAGCTCTACTGCATGGAATTTTAGAAATTAACTGTGGTTTTGGTATCTGCAGCAAATGGGTGAAACTACCAGTGCCTACCCTGAAGCTATATATTTGTTGTAAGGAACACAGAGAGAGGGCAGCAAAATCTACATTATTAAAAATATTATGATTTTTAACATTTTCTCATAGAATTGCTCGTATTTTGAAGCTTTATAATTCACATACTCTTAAAGAAGCACTTGACTACCTCAAAACTTCTACCTAAAAACCTGTCCTATATGTAGAATTCTTTGCTTTGAATGTTCTGGTTGGTTTTTCAGAAGAAACCAGTTACTTTTAATCAAATACAGATATATTAAAAAAAACTACTCAGAGATTAGTAGTTTCAGCAAATTACTTATCTGATAATTGCTCTATTTATGTTTGTGTTCCGTAACTATTTAGATAGTGATTTCTCCAGAATAGAAAGTAAATTTTATTCTGTATTAATAAGCTTTGCATGTAATGAGTGATCAACCCTCACTTGAGCCTCTTCATAATGCCAAAATACAAAGTGAATGAAAACAAGTGAGTCAGGAAGAGGACTCCAGGGAATACTGTTCCTGTACAAATGCATAAGGAAGAAACAGCTTAATGAAAATTGCTACTTACAATCTAATAATGTGTTTAAGCTGATGCTATATAATATTTCTCAACAGAGACAGTATTTTCAAGTCTTCTCCCTCTGTTCTGCCCTTATTTGCACAAAAAAACCCCTTGTCAAAATATCTTGGAGCCTCTTGGCTGTCTAGTAAATTTACCGGAACGGGCCAACAGGTTCAAAAATTGCTGGCTGGATTAGTGGCAGAGGGATGGAGCAGGATTTCCTTAGGAAGTCAGGCTGATCAGATTGTTTAAAAAATATCCAAAGTCAGTTACATTTTAATTTTCAATTTCCATTATATGAAACTAAACAAAATGCTTGCAGAACGGAGACTTTTTTACCCTTTATGTTTTTGCTTTCCCTCCCCCCTTTAACAGAGTTTCAATTTAGCCTCTGAGCTTTTTTTTTTTAAGTTGTCAACGTGGCTGTTTCCTATTTGAACTAATCCTTGAAAAATTTCTTACTTATTTTCCTTTTTATAAATGAGTGAAACATTGAAATGTAGTTTCAATATATATTTCCACTGCTCATTTTAGCTTCACCATTAAAGTCCCACAGGCAAAATTTCTTTTGGGCTGGAACAGCTGACCTTCCTGTCATAAAATGCTAAAATACAGTTCAACATAGGCTGAGTAACACTATTTTGGATATAAGATTAATTTTCAGGTAGCACTTAATCATATAGGTATTTACGAAAATACAGAAAAATTAAGCATCTTCAGCCATCCTACTATTGTTGTTTGTAGTTCAATGAACACTGTTTTTATAAACCTCTTTTGTTACAACCTTAATTACCTAATGGACAACACTGCCAAATGTTTCAGATTGCTTTAATTAAATTAAGTGAAAACAAGGGCATGTTCTTTTCACCTACTCTGTCATTATTTAGCCAAAGTACACAAATGAAATACTGTCATATTTGCTCCATAAATAATTTCATTCAGCCTTGCAATTTTATTTGTACTGTTCTTTGAACTTCCTTTAAATTCTTGAAATATTTCTATGTTTTTTTTTGCCAGAACTACATTTCATTTTCTTTGTATGCCCTTGTAAGCATAAATAAAGGATTATTATTTTTTCATTAATTAAGCAACATCTGAACCTTTTCAATGTCTCCAGATAATTTTTTATTAATATCTCTGGAAGAGTTATATGTAGAGTCCACTTCTTTCCCCAGTGCTAGATTTTCAAAATATGTTGCCTAGTCATCCAGTCCATTTACTTTTATTTATGATTTTCTTCTTTTGATAGAGGTAAGTAGATGAGAAGGCAGTCACAACTGCAACTTACCAAGAGTTCGAAATGGTCTTTGGTTTGGGGTATGGGAGAAGAAACCAGGTTTCAAAGCATTTGTAATCACAATGTCAAAATACTCCTCAAAATCATTCCTAGAAAGTAAAGGAAATTGAATTAGTTAAAGTAATAAATTAACTAAGATGCCACTAAACACTCTCTAAGACTTAGGAAGGTAGGAAAACACTTTTTTTTTTTTTTTTTCCTCTGAAGTTTGTTCAGCGTCACTACTGCCCTTCTTTTCCTGAGGTCTTGTTCCTTCAGGACCACTCATTATTTGTAAAAAGGTGTTCCTTGGCCCAGGGTTTTTAAATCTTAGGAGAACATATGATAGATAATACAGTGTAATCTCAGGTGTCAAGATACACACAGACAGGTGAAGAAAGGTGTAAATGAGGCATTTTCCTTATAAAGCAAAATACATGAAGTTAACTGATGGGGTAGGAAGTAACTGGAGACTAAAGATATTTAAACACAGGTGCTTATTTTTTTGGTATCCATACTGTACATGCATATGCACAGACCTAATGGCTGTCTGGGATGCCACTGTAGTCAACAGAGATGTAATTATACAGCCAATTACATCTTAAAGGGTGATTTCACATATCCTAAAGTTGAAAAGCCATTTTGTTAGCTGAATCCTTGCCAGACTCCACTGTCTGCTCTGACTAAATCCCTGCTGGTTACAGAGACGGTAGACATGTGGCTCACAAATAAACACCTACCAAGTATGAGTCTTAATCTTCCAGCTGAATCACATCACTAAATTCAGATTTTTCAAAGATCAGTAGGCCCATGAAAACACAGATCAATGTCTGAATTGCGGAAATCCCTAAATTTAAATGGGCCTCTATTTTAAGCATGGTAAGTAAGTGGGACTTACCTATAGTTAGTTATAGAGACATGTATGCAAGTCAGAACATTACAAGTCAATAGAAAAAAATGGAACCTTAGGGAACATTCATGTCACCTGTCCTACTGTAAGATGATTTTTTTCTGGAGGCATCAGTTATTCTACTCTAGCAAGAGTTTTCTCATTTTAAGGAATCTATTAGACCTGATTTATTATACAATCAGGCTGAGAACTACAGCAAGAAATAACAATGCCTCCCTAAATGCCTATCATAAAATTAGACAAATGATGCTTAAAGAGTGTTCTTTTAATTGTTATTTATTATCATCATTATTATTAAAATATCATTGTATTTTAAGTTAGTAGAAATGTTTCATTGCTTAGGCGACTGTTGCCTTTAACATCAAAAAAATGATGGAAATTCTTTCATGGAACAGAGAAGTCCCAGATGTCAAGTGCAGGATGGGTACAGGCACTAAAATGTTAGCAGCAGCAGAAGTTTACTAGAAGAAAACTCAACTTCAGCGACTATGTGATACTTGACTCCTCTACAGATGTGCTCTTGCCAGTGCTTAAACATTTGGTCAACTTGACAGACATTCTCATGGTAGGTAAGCCTGAAAAGTCACACAATGATGTTGCTGCTTATATGAACGAACTCGCAATTGCTTCTGTAGGTTTACAAGCCTTATACACTGATGCCAGCAATACTTGCATGCTCTGGCCAGGAAACAGCTCTTGTTTTATGTCAAAATGAGATTTTCTCTTGACTTCCTCTCACCGAAATATCTCCCAGTTAAGGACAGCTTGGTCAGATGAACATGACTGGGATAGTTTGTGCTTGAAAAGGTAAATGATACACTAAAGCATGAATTTCCCAGCACTAATTTTATGCAGACAATAATTTCTTAGCCAAAAAGGACTTTCTTAAATAAAGTGCAAAAAAGTTAACAGTTACAAGGCAAGGATAGTAGGAGTAAGAGGCTGAAACTTCACACACATTTCAGCTTTTCATCTTTATCCTTCGCTTTTTATTTTTTTTTATACCACACAATTATCTTCTCAGTATGATACCTATTAGCTGAAAGTAGGAAAAGAAATTAATAAAGGACTACATGGACATAATTAATAAGGCTTGATGTAAATAATTAAATGCATTTATCCTGGTCAAATTAAAGTGCAGATGTAACAGGTGTGAACCTAGGCTATAGTCCAGTGTCACAAAAAGCAGTATGGGTGTGGACAGTCTTATTATCTGATAGAAGAGGCATGGAATAAACAAAAGCAATAAAAAGTTCAGAATTATTTTAATGAAAAAAAATACTTTGGTAAGGTCTAATGGAAAGTGAAGTACTCAGGTCTCCAGAAAATGTCTTGGAAACCGCATTGTGTGAGTCAATGAAAAATACAATTGTCGTAAACACTGTAGAACATCCTGCACTTCCATGGAACGACACGGTATCCTTCTAGTTGAACATATATTTTTGTCTTTTGAAAGGCAACTGACCTTCTCTGTTGCCTTTCTTACTAACTGTCTTCCAGCAGGATCTCTACAGCTGCCTTACACAGCGGAAACATTCACCAAGGCAAAGAAAGCCAAATTCATTATATGTGGCCAAGAATTTAGTTCTATACCACATTATCATTCAGAAAACAACTATACAGATCTACACACAGGAGTTAATTCACAGGCATCTTACTCATAAGGAAAACTGTTTTTTATTACATGGTACATTTTTCCCTCAAATGAGTAAATATAATGCTCATACAAGGCAGCAAGAACTGGCACAGCTGATGCTCAGTTTAGCATTTATCCTAGAGAATACAGAAGGGAAGTGATACTGGCAGGACTGGTTTTGGAAGGTAGCTCTGTTTTGCACCTTATCTGTGGTTTTCTTGCAGCATTGCTGTATTCATTCTGCTGTTTCTTTGTATATCCAGATAGCCAAGGCTGGCTCACACTGCACCACTTTGTTTCTTTGATTAATTTATTGAATAGTCTCATCATGTCACCCACCTAGCAAGTAGTTTAATTGATTAATTAATTTCTAGGGATGTGAGTGATGGTTCTCCTGAATTTCACTGAATTTGACTTGACCAGTCATCTTCTTAATATTACAACTAAAAACAGCTGTTGTGATCAGCACCTACAATCTCAATTGATTGCCAGTGCAATGAACCACCTGTTTTATCTTTTATGCTGTGATCTGTAAATGCACAGTTCTCATGCACTCACCACTGAAGAGGCACAGAAAGGAAGTGGCTTGAATAAGACAGTCTATGAAAAACTTATGAAAAAACTGGGATTCAGAAGATATATTTGGTGTTGATCTGAAGGACATTCCCTGTCCTCTTCTATCCCATCATGATGCCCAGGAAAGATGCTGGATTTAAGTGTGCCATGGGTCAGATACAGCTCACAGGCTCATAGATGGACTACTTTGTCTTAACACTCTGTCAGAGGGAGGCCCAACAAAAGCCTCAGATTCAAATAACTCGCAATTTGTTTTAACAAATTCAAATTAACTCAAATTATAGCTCAGGCTTATAGACAGTTGCTGTCTGGCAGATATGATTTGAAAAGGACATTGCACTTACCCAATAATATGTTCACACAGGAGCCTGCAATAGTCACTATGAGAACTAGTAATTAATAGCAGAATCTTCCCAGCACTCTTCAGTTGTTTCAGCCACTTTTTTACAGACTCAGGACATCTTTGCAAATATTTGTCTGGATGATTTTTCACTTCTGGGAAATATGTCCCACAATCTTCTAAAAAATTAAAACATAATTATGTATTATCTAATTTTGCTCACAAACCACTAAATCCACACAAATAATATTCTTTTATGTGCAAACAATACAATTTAAAAAAGGCAAAGCAAAGTTTAAAATTTGCCAAGGGTTGTAATTCAACATAAACCATAAAAATCAATAAAAGAGGACACAAACTTGCAAAAATAAGGGTTTTTTTTTATTATAGAATTTTCATAGTTATTTTGTGTTCATTTGCTCATAAGAATAAATAATACATAAATTACATATTACAGTCTTAGACAGCAAATAATTACTTCCTGTTGCCTTTGCTTAATTTTTAGATACTCAATTTGTGATTTTAAAATGAGTTTAGTGTTTAGAAAATGGTAAGGACCTAAGATTCTCAAGAACATTTGTTCAGTTACTTCTGACACCTTAGGTTAGCATTGTCTGATCAGTAACATCCATTTTAATATTTTTGCCTTTTTCACAACTAGCACTTGATCTATGAAAAGTTGACAAAACAAACTGGCAAAGACTCACAGGTATGTAGAATACTAGAAACATGCAAAAACCCCCCAAACAATTCCAATTTTAGCTTCAATTATGCTCTTTTTGCTGAACAGAACAGCAGTATAATTATGCAAATACACTTGGAATGTAAGATTTTTAGAAGTGTGCAATAACACTAAGTTGGCAGTAAAAGTTTCCTATTCATTAAAGTCACCAATAGCTATTTATTTTGTTATAACCCATAGCTGCTTTACCAAGTTGTCAAATTAACATTAAACTGACCTTCTTTAATAATTCCTGTGACTAAGACTACAGATTTCCTCTGTGCTCCAACCCTCTATAACCAAAAATGTCAACCTAGTTAAAGATCTAAAAAGAATTACAATAATTGTAGAGACAGAAATGATCCCAGGTATTTGGTTCTCGGTCTGTGTGTGTTATAGTATAATGAACATCATCATAGAAGATTATTTTTCTTCCAGCATTTGTTCTATATGCAACTGTCTGTGGTCAACTTTGCTGAATGATTTAATAAATCCCAGACATTACTTAGCCTTCTGGTATGTGAGTAATGCTATTCTCTAGTTTGAAAAAATAAGATTTAAACCACTTAAACTTTAGCTATTTAATAAAAGCAAACATGCATGTTTGAAGTAGTAGTATCAAAGAAAGTCTGAAAGATGCTGGGTGCTAAACATAACATGATTTCATAAATTATACATTCAGACACCTACAGATGGAGGGAAAAAGTCTCCCAAAAGAAGTTTTGAATTGGCTGTTATCACTGCAACTAGACAGCAAGACAGCAAAAAAGTCTTATTCTGTACTGCAACTTGACAGATTTCTTCCCAAAAGCTACAGAGTGGGCTATTAAATCAGACAAAAGTCTCAAACAGTATCTCCAAACTCATAACCAGGTCCCTATTCCAGCATAACAGCCTGTAGCAGGGGAATATGAGCCTGCTCCTGCAGCCAGCATTATGGGATGCCATGACGTTTGCCTTGGGAACTAGCCAAGATCAATGATTTTTTTTTATTAAACCAAGCAGATTTATGAAACAAGGTTTCCTTTAGTAGTTCCTTCCCCCTCCCCCCACCTCCAATCCCCTTTTCTTGAGGTGTGAATATAGTTTGAGATGAGTTATATAGTTTTTAAGAGCAGAAGCTGCGTTATTTTTTCAGCATTATCATCAGTAATTATTTTTCATATACTATGCTGACAATTTTTATTGTTTTGGAAAACACACAATACTACATGAAAATGAAGGGGGACACAACACAGGCTTGGCGCTAGCTCTCACAGGATCAATTAAAAGACAGATGGCAAAAGGCATTTATATAGCCCGTGACCCTTAAGTCTTTTTACCCTAAAGATAGGTTAAAATATCAGTTTTATATGAACTTTGCCATCAGACATTGTTTTTCTTTCCTTATCAAATGCCTCCCACCCTCTGTTAACCATTCTTTAAAGACTTTGAGTAAATTTAATCAACACCGTCTTCTTTCACTTGTGCCCTGTGATAGAACGAGGGGCAATGGATTCAAACTTGAGCACAAGAAGTTCCACCTCAACATGAGGAAGAACTTCTTTACTGTGAGTGTCACAGAGCACTGGAACAGGCTCCCCAGAGAGGTTGTGGAGTCTCCTTTTCTGGAGACTTTGAAGACCTGTCTAGATGCCTTTCTAAGTGATCTGCCCTAGTTTTTTTGGTCTTGCTCTGGCAGGGGCATTGGACTTACTGATCTTCAGAGGTCCCTTCCAACCCCTAACATTCTGTGATTCTTTGCCCATACTCTGTACAGTATCTGCTATGTGATAAATCAATAGTATTTGGTCTCTGATTTACATATGCAGTGGAAAAGGTCAACAACTCTGGATTTAACATATGAACTGAAAGACTTATTCTATTTCTCTATCCAGACCCTGAAGCCAAACTATTAATTGCAGACTAGCAATGAATCAGATCTGACACTGGGATCTGAAGCTTGCCTCTGGGCTTTTAGCCATATCAGGCAGAGGTACCTTAAAAGAACCCTCATTAAAGCATATTCTACTGCAATTAGGCCAATGTGGCTCTGGGAAAGAAGAGTTTAACTTAATTCCTAACATACTGTTGCATCTGATGAAGACAGTTTGGTCAAATATGTACTCATATATGTAGAGTTTAACCACTGAAGCTTGAAAGATTTTATTGAAAGCCAAATAAAATAATAGCTGAAAACTTTGCTCATTATACCAGGCCAAGAGCCAGCTTTGATGAGGACAAACAGATTCACAGGCACCTTGTTGGCAAAAAGAGTTTTGAAGTTTAACATGTGATGGAGAAATAGCATCATGTCAAGCCTTCACAATCAAATAGAATGATTTGACAGTGAGAAATTAAGCAGTTTTTTCCAGGAGTGTATATTACCACCATTATGTAATGTGCTGCATTTCTGTTTTTAAAAAGAATAAGAAAACTCTACTGAGCAAAGAGTCAGTGATAAATCAGAGAAGACCTGATTTCACCCAAGCCAACAGAGAAAGTAAGTTAATGGCAGTAAGAGTGATTTTATGCAACTGTCATATGGCTTTGTTCTTCAAAAAAAACGAGTTATTCAGACAAACACCATTCTTGAAAAATAAGGAATGTCTCCAGCCTGCAGTACCTTCCTGATAACACATATGGACCATCCAAGTTTCAAAATACTCTTAAAAGCCAAACCATAAGCAGGCTTTAGTGAAGCTTTGTTAGTCTGCAAATTCACTGTATCATAATGGGGGACTTGTGGCCACCACCAGATCTATGATTGACAGTTTGCTATCTGTACACTGCCTAAAATAAAATATCTACATTTTTATAGCTCTATTTTATGAATACCACGTAATATACAGCCATGTGGACACTGACATGTATTAATGTGTACCAATGAAACAGTGAAAGCAAAGCAACAATAACAGACATCCCAGCTTTCACCTTCAATGTCTCTATTTATCTCTATTGTTTTCAGTTAACTGCCTGCATGCAAAGCCTACACTAGCAACCTTCTGGCTCTTTGGCAGTGTAAACACTTTCTCAAAATGTAAGAAAGCATTTCAGGAGAAAAAAAGAAAAACAAGAAGACTGTGACAATCAACATAACGATGAACATATTTACCTCCTGTGATTGTATAAGAACATTTAATCTAATGATGTGGAGCAGGAAAGCAAACGTCTAAGCATTTTATGCACAACTTTCTAATTTATTACATGTACATTCCCAGGGAGCAAGTGCAGTTTTGCAATTTCCATTCCTGTTACTAAACAACTTGGGAGTTTATATGAAATTGCTGAAATACAGCTTGGGATAGCAAACTGGAACTAGCCTCTGTAGACATTTATAATCATCTTCCAAATACACTTTCAAAAACAGTAATTGCCTTTGCAGTCCATTAAGTATCCCTTCAAAAAACGTTTCCTTTTTAAGCAGACGATAGAAATACAAGCAATTAAAATTAGTTGTCTAGAACTGCCACATATTAAAGTCTTGCCAAAGCTGCTTACTAGAGCTACATCCTCTTGTATTTCCAAAGCAATATAATTTCCTCTGTGTGTAATATTAGAGGTTCCTTTACTGTCCAGTTTGGGGTTTGTTTTTTATTATATCATCTGACATTGTAATTTGATCAAGATGTTCTTTGCATCCCATTGCCTTACAGTTTAATTGCTT
The DNA here is from genome assembly GCF_000747805.2 of Chaetura pelagica. NCBI lineage: Eukaryota > Metazoa > Chordata > Aves > Apodiformes > Apodidae > Chaetura > Chaetura pelagica. The sequence goes on along the minus strand of NW_009952066.1, from coordinate 3,100,982 downwards.
GTAGTACAGCTGTGAAAGCAAGTGTGATGGACATCAGGTATAGCTGAAAATGCAGAACTCCCACACCAAACTAAGAAGGAGCCTGTACAATGCTTGCCATGACTGACACGTCCTCCACCATGGACAATAATCCAATTTTTAATCCAACCACCCTCCTGTACTACTGCTGCAAAATTACTTTACTGACATACGAAGTTTGATGCTCTAATATAATGCCTCTATTTGGAGAAAAAATAATTGTGGATTTCCCTTGTTCTCCTTATTACACCACTTCTCTTTGGCAGGGTCAGTTTACACCCCACTGGCTTTGAGCTCCTTTAGTCTCAATGTCTGTAATTCCGCACTGACAGAACACTGTAGTTTTCACCCCTTAGCTGTTATTTAGATTATAAAAGAGGCAAATGTTCAAGAGGCATGTTTCTGGCAAGGTTTCAATCCATAACTAAACCACAGGAACACACAGTGTATTTTTCAGTATCGTCACTGCTTCTAAGGGGCACCTACTTGATTGAATTAAAAAATAATTTATCTTCTATTTATACGGTTTAGCTAAGCAGAGAGGTATGAGGCTAAAAATATCTCTAGAATTCAGACAAGAAAAATAAACTTACAGCTGCCAATTTGTAGCATTTATTTAGTGGCTTTAACAACTTAAATGTCTCTTACAATGAAAGTAGTATTTGGGAATGTGACTTTTCTCTATTTTAAGTTCAAAGGCAATTTGAAAGCCTAGCTATCAATACCCATAGCCAGATTGTCTGCAGCTCTGAAGCAAGTGAGAACTTATACCTCTTCCCTAATTTTTTTGTAGGTAACAGTTATTAATTTGATAAACCTAGTAGTACTGAAATAGAGTGTTTCTATCAATGATGACTCAGACAACTATATTAACTGTACGTTGCCTTCCACTGTGGTCTTACAGCACTCCAGGTTTTTAAGAGTGAACAGAGAGACACTTCTTTGACCATTACTGTTGGCTTCTCCTCACATCTAAATAAACATATCCAACAACTAACATGAGCATTTAACAGAAACACAAGAAAAATCCTCAATAACAGAAGATTTTACAAAGGAATTTACACTTCATCTACTGAAAGTAAGTAGAGAAGAAAGAGGGTGATGGTTAAAATTACATTAGGCAAGTCATCTCTCATTTCCTTTCATTTAAGCTCAAGTGTGTATTTTAGTAGGAGCAGCAGAAGCAAAATGAGAGACAGAGAGGAAATGTTAACATAAAGCAAGATAAGAAAGCAGAGCATGAAGCAGGGATGACTGGGAAAAATATGGTTACATTCAGGAGGCATGAGTTCAGGCAGATATCAGGAACAGAGAGCAGCAGGAAGAGATAAATCATTCTTCTATTTCCTTCAGGAGATAAAGACATTTAAAAACAAAATAAAAGGATGAGAGACCAGGAAGACAGGAAGTTAGGAAAAGGCAAATGACGAACTTGCAAAAAAGAAGTGTAACAGATGTAAAATAGTCTGTATTTTTATTTTTTCTGTGATTGTATAAATTCCTAACCTAAGACTGTGCAGTTTCTTAACAGACCAAAAGGTTATGGATCCTGGTCCAGCTCAGGCAGGAAGAATACTCACTATTTACACCTCTTAGTTAACTAGAAGCACACATGAAAAAAGGATTCTGAGTTTGGAGATAAAGGAGATACTAGTATTATGGTACCAAGTTTCTCGTTCTCACCTGAGTAAAAGAGAGAAGCAACATTTCTGGGAGGAGAGAAGGGGAAAGACGTGTTTAGGTCAGTTGGCCAGTGGAGCTCAGCAATCCAGATTGACACCTCAGTGAGCTGCTGCCTGTTGTGAGGCTGAACTTGGCACTATGATGAACCTGTTGACGTTCATAGTTAGCTTGTGTGCCTGGGTATAGGAATCACTGCCTACAAAGCAGAGCATCTTTCAAACTACTTTTAGATGCTGAAGTGGAACAGAAGAGGAAAGAAGAGGCCAAAAGTGACAAAACAGACCGAAGAGTGGAGCTAGGTAACACAGAGAAATGAAAAGTATCAGTATGCCAAATGCAATTAAAGAAAAAAACTTTTCCTCCTATGTTGTCAGAAAATTAAGGACTTTAATAATCACAAAATAAACACTTTGAAAGTGGTACTGCAGTTTTGAGCAAATCATGTGTTACAAAGAGACATACAGGATTATCTGATCCTCCACTCACCTCTTTTACCTGTATATGTGTTAAATAACATGTTTACAGCTCATGAAACACTACCCTTTGCAATATTTTTAGCAACATCCAGTTCTGTTCAGGCAGAAATAGATTTTATTTTCAAAAATAATAAACTATTTTCCAGTGGTGACAACTCTGTGTTAACCTTGATTAATTTCAAGGGAGTGACTATACCGTAAGGATCTGTGGTGGGCTAGGGAAAACAAGACTACTTGGATTAATGGTGGCTGCAGGGCTATATAAATATTTAATATACTGAACGAAACACTTCAGCAGAACACACACAAAACATGACCTCTATAAATATTTCATGGGTCACTTCCTCTTCTACTCATTTTCTACTCCTGTAGCCTATGAGAAACTTACTGCAAAAATTAACATGCTTTGGTAGCTAAAGATGGGTGACAACCTAAAAGGAAGCTGAAGGACCAGAAATTATTCTAAGCAAGCCAAAAGCAGCTGTTGTTTCTTCTGGTCTGGTATAATGAGGCAGAAACCACCATGCTCCCTCCCACCCCTTCATGTTTCTGAGGTGAGATTACTGTACCAAAGGCTGTCAGGAACAACACAGGAGCTTTAGCTATATTTAAATGGAAGCTGCAATGTGAAATTTTGAGGCTATTGCTGCTCTGCCATTTCTTAGCTGAGACTCACTTCCCCACCCCACACAGTGGACCAAAAACCTACGATGGGCAGCCCAGAACATCAAGGCTGCAAGGTTAAAGGGCTGGCCCTAACCAAATGAGCTTCAAGCTTAGGGTGCATCTTTTCTTGAAAACTTAGCTTGTAACTACTTTTCTCAAAAGCCTTTCAAGTAAGCTTAAGAACTACCGTATCCTAACCACACTCCCCTTCCCGTCTTGAAAGAACAACCACATTCAGGTTGCCCCTAATCTTCACCCTTTTGCTTCCTAGTCTTGCATTATCTTTCATCATGTCAGCAGTGTCCTGGCTGCAGAACCATCAAAACTCCTACAAGTGCAATGCCACAGTCAGATGCCTGCATGGTTTTTGCATGTAGAGTTATTCTTGCTTCATGTAAAGTTCCATGGACACTGGAAGAGAAAGCCAGGATATTTTCATATGTTAGCTGCTCTTATTAACATTCCCTAATGGCTAAGACCAGCCCAGACGACTTCTGCTTGCAGGTCTTCAACTGCTCTCACTGCTCTCACTGCCAGCGTCAGCCCCACTCTGCAATCCTTGCCCTGTCTCGTCCCATGCTTGCAAATCCCTTCCTTAGTAAAGGGTAACAACACAAATTTTAAAAGTCACAAGAAGCACATGGTATGTGGCAAAGTTTGCAGACTGACTTTATGAGGACTGCTAACACAAGATATTTGTTAGGCATTTGTTTTATGTCAATATTTACATCAACACAGCAATGTGTCCACAGCACACTACAAAGCAGGAAGGAAGTACTCTGGAGGTAGGGCAGGTTCTGTTGTTACATTTTAGAGGAAGTTATTTCTTTCTCCAAATACTTCCCTTTCTTGCTTTGCAGTGTAGACAGACCAGATTCATCAAACTGTATGAAATAAAGTAATTTGTGATGACACTCTTGCACTCCATGGGCTGAGAACTAAACTCATGCTGAAGCAATTACTATTTTTTTAAAAAACATTTTCAGTTAAATCAATCTGATTCTCCAGAAGTTCATAATCCTTACTGCAATGTGTGAACATCTAACGTGAATACTTTGCAGGTGGAAAAATCTGTTTTGTTCCATGGTCAAGAATGTCTTCTTATAGGATTCACGCTCACCTGCGCTCAGAAGTCAAAGACAGAAGGGTGATGCAGTAATTACTCAAAGCAACAAGCCCCACATTTTTTCCTCCTGTTGAAGATCTACATGGATCATTTGTTATATAACTGTTACCATGGTGTTAATATTTATAGGGAGACTACCTGTCAGTGGGAAATTATCATAAATATACTTGAAATCTCCATCCACACTTACACTCAGATTGCTGAAGCCACTGATCCTTAAACACTCCTTATCACAGAAGCTTGCTCTTTACCATGGACGTATATTTGAGATTATCCTTCTGTACACATTATAACCACTTGCATTGAACACCTTCTTTTCCCAACAAACTGTGCATACTAAAATGCCTGTTAAATTCTACCTGGGGTCAACTCACGCACCTTTAAAATACATCCCCTGGTGAACACATCCTTAAGAAACTGAAAACCAATTTAGGACAGAAGAAGGAAACCACTTTGTTCAACTGAATACAGGTAACAAGGTACAAAATGGGATCTGTTTGGGATGCCGCTGTAGTCTACAAGAAATGCTGACACCTAATTTGATAGGAAGTCAAATATTAGAGTACATTTTTATTTATACATCTGATGAGGCTTACTTGAGTCCCTGTGCAGTTGGCTTCCATAAAACATGTTACTGTGTTTGGTGTGGAAATGAAACGCATAATGAAGAAATAAAAGTCCATAAATATTTTATAACAACCAGACTACAGGTTGCTGATAAACAAACTAGGAGTCCTATTCAGTGGTAGTACTCCACCAAGCAGACATTACTGGTAATTCTCTGAAGATGTCAAACTCAAATAGCTCTGGAGAGGAACTGAAACTCTTTCTGAAGCTTTGAATACACTAGCTACTTTGAGGCACTTGATGTAGTAAGAACGAAATATTTTTACTGGGAGTAGTAGCATCATATCCCTCTTATATATGCACGCGTTCAAAGAGTTACATATAGAGAGAGTAAAAAAAAATGCATTTTTTTTCTTAAAACAAGAAATAATTTTTTTCTGTCTCCCAAGGAACTGCAAACTGACAATAACAAATGGTATTAATGCCAACCTTTGACTCTACAGTTGCAAACTTTCCAGATGGGTGCAGATGGACCAAGAGCTGTATGTAGACTTCAGTTTTGTTTGCTACTTAACATTCCTGCACAGATGCCATAGTCACACTTCAACAACTCGATGGGCAATGGGAAACTGCAAGCAACAAGCACCACAAGAATAGAGTAGGGGGAAGAACTGTAAAATGAGGCATTTAAAATTGCATCATAAAAATGTATCAGAATATAAAGGACAATATGGAAGAGTGTGACAATAAGGGAGATTTGTAACAGGCTGTTCACCTTTATGATTAACCTAAATATACAGAAAATTAAAGTTATTATTTGTGTGCTGTGATTTCACAGTCTTTCTGACTTGAAAGTAGTGTTCAATAATACCTACTTCTACTGTAGGTGATGTACCTACCACCATCTGTTACGCTTGTCATCAAATTTTATTACATCTAAGTCTTACTCTTCTTGCCTGGGATCTCATACTAGCTGTCCTGTTAATACAACTCTCAAATCACATATATACTTAATACTTGGCATGGTTCTGGCCTACAGAGCCTCCTAAACCAGTTCCTGGATGAGACTGCAGAAGTGTATTTCCAGTAATTTATTAAAAATACATTAAGAGGAAGATGTACCAAGGGCCATCTGGCTAAGACCCAAACAGCTTAAATGACAAGAGTCAGGTTACATTTAGACATAGTAGTGAGACACAGTATAAAGACATTTGCTTGTCTTTAAGAAGACTACACAGTTGGAGGAAACAAAACCTACATGTAGGCATATTTGTACTGTACTGGAAAGAGAGAGAGCAAGTTTCCTGGTTAGAAACTCATCCTTTCAGATGGTCATTCTCCAGTACAATGTGAAGGTGGTGCCATCTAGTGAGAAGAGACCCCTCTCCCCAAGAACCTGTTCCCCAGATACCCCTCCTACCCCAACTCTCTGGGACTCCAGACCCCAGGAACCCATCTCCCCAGTGGTGGGCACCGTGGAGGATTATGCCCACAGATGTGGGGGCTGCACCATCACCCTGAAGCATTGCAGCCTCTCCCTTATCAAGAACCTTCAAAACATGGCTGTTGGGAGTACAAATCCCTGCTATTTCCTGGGCTGATAAATGCTTTCTGTTAAGTTTTTTCTTTTTCTCTATTCATTGGCCTCTGTGAAAGCAGAAAGACCTTAGGAAACTCCCTAAAATTTTTAGATGAAACTTCTAAAAGACAGAGCAGAACTGAAAAGAGCAGTTCCTCAGACATAACCTCAAATGGCACTGATCTCCACACAGTAACCAGCAGAAGTTAGGGTGTAGGAGAAGGCTTAATTGAAAGACTAGGTGATTTTGGAGAGAGAAAAAATAACAATCTTCAAACATATAGAAAACTCTAGCTTGGGGGTGGTGTGTGTGCAAAAAAAAAAGGAAATAATCTGTCCCTTGAGACCAAGGTCAATGAGTCAGGAAGCACTGAGCTTATATTTCTGCAAGTCCAGATTAGAAATTATATGGAAGTTTCTCATTTTAAGAGTTGTGATGCATTGGAAAAGTTGCCCAGGAGGCTGTACAGTCTTTGTAAGCACAGGTCTTTTAAAAAGACTAGACAATTAGCTGCTAGGAAAGGAGTACCTAGCCCAAACCTTTGGTACTGGTGGGGTAAGTGCTAAGTATCTTCAGTAGCTCTGAAGTACTATGACTACATATTACAGATGAATTACAACCCCATCTCCACCCATTGCTTTATTCCACATCACCTATGCATAATGATGCCTATAGTCATGTCAGAAACAATATTTGCTTCTAGGCAGTAAAAGGAATGAGTTCAGCAAGGAGCAGAAGCAGCTTTTGACTTCTTACTATTAATAACATAGTATTTGCCAATCTGAGCAACACAGTAACCAGGGTTCCACACTGACAACTTCATCAAAACAAAAGAGAGAGACAGACATACTAGTTTCATTGCAGACCATTTGTGCCAGCAAACTTACCATAGGAAGTCTGAGAGAGGAACATTCAATTCTCATGTCATTCTTTTGAGCACAAAGACCTGATTATTCTTATTATAGTTCTACCAGCTTGACAACAGAAAACTAAGCTCCCTTCCAGAAATTTAACAAGACATAAAGTCTCCACTAAAAGGGTTTTAAAAATAGCAAAACTCAAATAAACTAATCTTGTGCAAAGTCTGTGTGTTGATTTTATCACTCTCTTTAGGGAGAATGGAAAAGAAAACTCGATTCAAATTATACCTAAAGCGATGTTGGAATGGTCCTTGTTCCTTGGTCAGTGTGTCTACGAGTTTAGAGCTTAGGGAAACATGTTTTTTAAACTTATAAAAAAAATCTTTCACGTGCTCTATTTGTGATTCTGCATTCCTTTGGCTCCCAATTTGAATCTTAATCTGTTTTAACATTATACAAACAAGGGCAGATGAAAAGTAAACTTGAAATTAACACTTAATGAAAAACAGATCCCAAATGAACAGTGGCTAGCCCAGATTAATTCCAGGAGTGAGCATCAGGAGGAAAAAGAGTTTCTGCAAGCAGAATTGTGCAGGAAAGAATTATTTTTAGCTCATTAATTTCTCTGGGATTCCAGATTTCCCCCATCCTGCAACAGGATTCAAAAGAAGCCATTAAGAAAAAAAAACAAGAAATAAGGGAGAAACCCACACACACACACGGACTGGCCCTTGCTTACGCCACACGTCTATTTTGCAAGCCAGGCAGAAGTACTGTCTCTACCTTGCTGGAACATGGTTCCAGTCAAGTGAATCCTGGTGCTGACATGATTTTGGTTTTGTGCTTTAATCTCACTTATCTGACCCTTTCCACTTCGTATGGGAACTGGGACTCAAACTTTACAATAACTCTATGTGTGTGTATGTCCTAATCATCAAACCTAGAATTAGTCCCTGGCTCTGTATTTCATGCTTATCCTTTGGAAATCTCAGCTAGTTAGTCCAAAATTACAACCTAAATGTGACAGAAAAGGAATGACATAAATACAGGCCCTCTTAGATGCCTCATAAATGTCTGACTAAGGATATCTGCTGTGCTCTATCTCTTCTTTTTTCTTATTCTGATCATAAATCATTTAACTGTTGATGCAAGACTGTGTACTCTCATGGCCAGTTCCACTGCCAATTTCTTGTAAAAAATACCACAACTTTTTGTCAGATTTTGTTTCCATGAAGCAGTTGCAGAGATGCTAGAATGAGTAATTCAAGTTGATAGCAATCGAGCATACAAGTGTGAAGAAAACTTCATGTTAAAGCAGCTCTATTTACAGTTAGGACAGTTAAATCCAAACTTTTTTGAAGATACATTTGGATGCAAATTCTGGAAATTTGAGGTATTTTATATATTTGATAAAAATAATACAGACTATCTCTTACAGCACTGTTGAAATGCTGTTGGTCTTTCTGTTGATGAAAACTTTTCAAGGCTCAGTTTTTCAGGTTTACTGGAGTCCTATCCTTTCTATTGTGCATAATATTTGAAAAAAACATTTATTTATTCTGTAACTAATCTGCTTGTGGCTCACCAACTACAACAGTACAGAATATATCTATTTTACTGCTGGAAATTATTCTCTTGCTAATCAACAATCCAAACCTGCTCAAATAAAAAAACCCAGTTACAAGGGATGTGGTCTAAGGTACATATTAATTGCAGAGCTGTAAAACTACTGAGAAATGCGTGGTGTCCCCTGATCAGCAAACAACAGCTGGTTGATCTCAGAATTCTCCTCTACATGGCAGCAGTGTCATAAAGCTCAGAGCTCATTTTTGCACTGCCTTGTGCAGATGAGAAGGAGCCTCTGCCTTATTCACTTCCGCAGGCAGCAACCAGGAAATATGCCAATATTACAGGACCCCAAACTGCAGGGATAGCAGCAGAGGCCAGCAGCTGCTATGCAGTCACTGACAGCCTGGCAGAGGGTGACTGGGAACCCACACTGCTCATTACAGTACTGGACACTCTTGGGCATCCTCCAGCAGTTCTCCTGGGTAGGTGGGCTGTGGAGATGGAGGGTTTCTGTGGATCTCCACTCCAGGACTAACAGTCCTGCTCCAATTCTCTTCTCCTCCTGCTCCATTTAATTTAACACTTATTTGATGAGAAGAAACAGAAAAGAGCCTGGTTACCACTCAAACCTTCCCTAGGCTGCAAGGAAGAGAGTCCTGCCACTCAAATCCTACTTAGAAGGGGCTAAGCCAAACAGGATGGTGTATTTATGAAAGTAAAGACTGCATGAACAATTCATATTTTTCCTAAGTATGGTACATTTAAAATGCTTGTAGAGGCAACTTCCACAGAGCAACAAAACTCTTCCTCAATATTTATGAAGAAACCAGATGCTACACAAACAGCTCTTTTGTTTTCCAGACAGCAGGCTGCAGGTCTGGTTATTAAATTCCAAGAAAACAGATATGTAAGGAGGCCCACTCAGATTTAGGCTTTAAATTACCCTTCATGTCAAAGGCAATGACATATACAGCATGTTTGCATGCACCTCTATGCATTCTGCAATAATGAGACAACATTTTAATGTTCACCTTTTTCACTTATTTTTTGAACTGACATCCAAACACTAATGTCAGATTCTTCTGTCATGAGTTATATGAGCTCTATTTATTACCTCCTTCCTACTAGAAGATATGAACTGAGTATGGAAAAGGTATCTATAATTAATGCTGGCCTCAGGTTATTTGTAGTTATAAAGTAGACAAAGTAGTGGTTTCCATATTTAGAGTTAAAACATCCTTATCAGGACCCAGCTTAAAGGATATTAGCAATAGTTGCTATATGACAATTACTTTTTAAATGGAATTTCCCTCCTGTATAAGGAGTCAAGATAAGCAAAAAGAATCAGAAGTAGAAAAAAGATTCTCTTTTTCCTTTTAAATGGAAATTGCCAGGCATCAGAAACCATTTGAGTATCAAAGACATAACTCTGTCTGATAAAACTAGACCAGATATATACAGATCTTTCAGTAATTTGCTTTTATCAGCACTCTTTGGTAAAGGCTTCTATAAAATAAAATCTGCATGTGCACATATTACACATGTGAGTATAAAATGTTTTTATAGAGAGAGATCAATACACTTCTATGGAAAATGCCTTTGAATAACAAATTCATGGACTGGCAGACAGAATAACTCAGTAACTGTACTTCAAGAAATTTTAAATGTTCAGGTTTGTGTATACATAAAGACTTGAAGAATCTTTAGAGAAAGGACTGTAATTTCTTCTATGCTCATATAACTGTTAAGACATTTGGATTACTTACAGCTTTTCCAAGTGAAGTTTCTAAAAATGGTTTTGTTACCACTAATAGACAAAGGAATACAAAATAAAATAACATCAAAAATTATGTAGGACAAACTTAGAGACAAAATTATCTTGAGTTGTAAATAGAGAGAATTTTCATATATGAGTTCTGCTGCAGGAAATTCCAAGTCACTGATACAACAAAGAGCTAATGTAATGAAAGGCATGGAAGCACACCTGTGTAAGAACATAAAAAACCCATTCAAGAACAACCCGCCATGAGATGGACAGCTTAGTACAGACTAGTAAATAAGCATTTTGGAATGCCATAAACAATCATAAAACAACAACAAAAAAAGTAACTAGATGACCTTTAAAGGTCCCTTCCAACCCAAACCATACTGTGATTCTATGATATTGTGTGGTACTTCAGTAGTATAAATTACCCAATTACCAAAGATGCACACATAAGCTGCAATCATAGTATTTATTTGACAATATGAAAACTTGGATATTAATACCTCAAGAAATGTATTTTTGGTGAAATATAATTTCTGTGAAATGTGAGCATATGCTTGCATATTCTCATAGTGTATAGCATTAAAAAAAAATTAAATATATATATATAAACTTGCTTTTAGATTTATCTTTTTGCCTTCATACTCTTCCTATGGTTAGCCAAAGTTTCCGGGATAGCAAAAGGTGATTCTGAAAATTCAGAACTTTTGGCTCATGGTCTATGTCAGTGTCCCAGGATAACGTATGGAATCCAATGTAATGCTGTTACTGTTTACTCCATTCACTCACTGCATACAAGAAATAATGTCTCTAATACACCAAAGATGTAGGAAGACATTTAAACTGTGGTAGTACAATTTTACTGCTAGAATGACTAAGCATACAATAAAAACTATACTAGAAAGTAAACCAGTAAACCAGCAGAGCAAACAGGGCAGTTAGCTATTACAAGATAGACAAGTGGAAAAATATAAAATAGTTTGGAAGAATGAAATTTATCCTTGTAAGTGACAAAAGTGGAAATCCACACAAGACTAGTCTGCTGTGGAAAGATTTGGTTCATGCAGGACTGGCATCACTGTCGATATTTAGGTAAGTTGCAATATGGCTAGAAAAATCAGTCAGCTGTGAGGTGCCCTTATGTGGTAGCTATTCAGATGCCAAAGATGAATGCCCAGGGTGTGATTATAGTATGTGTGGCTGCTGTTCATGAAACCAGCAATGTGACCACATTTATCGAATTACTCATTTACGGAAATGCACTGTTAGAAAGTATAAGGACAGCAGCACATGCTGTTATGAACGGAAACATATAGAAAAGCTGTAATACAATTTTTCTTGGATTTTTTATTTAACCTCTTCTCTTTCATTGTGGTAATAAGTCTTTTGTGGTTTATCCTGGATCTATGGTTGCATTCTTGCATAAATATTTTTGGCCCCAAACTGGGATTGCTATATAAAAACGAAAGGTGTCATGTCATAGGTTGTCTAAATAATTTATCTTTCTAGCTATATGTAGCTTTGATATGTGTGCATCTGTTGGTACTTGTGCGCACGTGTTACGTGTGCGGCCTAGTGGTACGACTTCTGAAGGAACTGGCCAATGGAAGTTATAAAGCCTCTATTCATCATGTTTGAAAAGTCTTGGCAGTTTGGTGAAATTCCCACTCACTGGAAAGAAGGAAACATAGCTCCCATTTTCAAGAAGGGGGAAAAAAGGAAGACCCTGGGAACTATAGCCCAGTCAGTCTCACCTGTGTGCCCAGCAAGATCGTGGAGCAGATCCTCCTGAAGACTCTGTTAAGGCACATGGAAAGCAAAGAGGTGATTGGTGGCAGCCAACAGGGCTTCACCAAGGGCAAATTCTGCCTAATTTGGTGGCCTTCTACAATGGGGTCATGGCATCAGTGGACAAAGGAAGAGCAAGCGATGTCATCTACCTGAACCTGTGCAAAGCTTTTGACTCTGTCCTGCAACACATCCTGGATTCCATGGATGGACCACTCATTGGGTAAGAAACTGGCTGGATGGTCACACTCAAAGAGTGGTGATAAACAGCCTGATGTCCAGATGCAGATCTGTGATGCGTGGTGTTCCCCAAGGGTTGGTACTTGGACCAGTGATGCCTTGTCAGCGACATGGACAGTGGCATTGAGTGCACCCTCGAAAAGTTTGCTGACGACATCAAAGTGTGTGGTGAGATTGACACGCTGGAGGGAAGGGATGCCATCCAGAGTGACCTTGACAGGCTTGAGAGACGGGCTCATGCAAACTGCATGAAGTTCAACAAGGCCAAGTGCAAGGTCCTTCACCTGGGTCAGGGCAATCCGAAGCACAGGTACTGGCTGGGTAGAGAATGGATTGAAAACAGTCCAGAGGAGAAGGATTTGGGAGTGATGGTGGATGAGAAGCTCAAATTGAGCTAGCAATATGCACTTGCAGCCCAGAAAGCCAACTATGGCCAGCAGGTCAAGGGAGGTGGGTCTTTCCCTTTACTCAGCTCTCATGAGACCCCATCTGGAGTACTGTGTCCCATTCTCGAGCCCCCAACACAAGAAAGTCCAGAGGAGGGCCACAAAGATGCTCAGAGGGCTGGAGCATCTCTCCTACAAAGACAAGTTGAGACAGTTGGGATTGTTCAGCCTGGAGAAGAGAAGGCTCTAGGGAGACCTTATAGCGGCCTTCGAGTGCCTGAGAGGGGCCTACAGGAAAGCTGGGGAGGAACTTTTTATGATGGCTTGTAGTGACAGGACAAGGGGTAAAACTGGAAGAAAGGGATTTAGGTTAGACATTTGGAAGCAATTCTTTAGTATGAGGGTGGTAAGACACTTGCACAGGTTGCCCAGGGAAACTGTGGAAGCTCTATTCCTGGAAGTGTTTAAGGCCAGGTTGGATGGGGCTCTGAGCAACCTGATCTTGTGGGAGGTGTCCTTGTCTATGCAGAGGGGTTGGAACCAGATGATCTTTGAGGTCCCTTCCAACTCAAACCATTCTATCATTCTGTGATACTTAAACGTAGCTGTGTACTACTAAGAGATATTTTACAGATTGACAGAAATGTGCCACTTCAGGATTTGTTCATATTCCCATGACAAAATCCTCACTGACTTCAATGGGATAAGTCTTCCTCCTATATATAACAAGAGACATACTGAGTATGTTACCAGAATTTTATACACTCAGAGACACAAATTGGTTTTGCTCCTACTCCTGCTTTCATTTTGATTTCTGTGTTGCACATGATTACAATTGATCAAACAACCAAATCTAAGTAGTTGCTATCTAGCAGCTGAGAATTTCTGCTTGCACACCTGCTTCCTTTTCTCGCTCATTTAGACAAACCTTTTATTTCACTGTGGGGACAAGTTTAATGTGCACATATACAGTCAGTCACTCCATCTCACCTGGCAGTAATTTTTTTGTGCTGTTTCCAAGACCAGGAACATGCCCCATGTAAAATGCCAAACTAAAAACACGTTTCACAGAGCTCATTTGGGAAGTTTTAAACTCTTCCTTTCCAGCTTCTTTAAAATGTCCTTTACGTAAGCCAAACAAAATGGATATAGAGATGACAGCAGTCCGAGACTGTGAAAAGCACTCTGGCTTATTAATCTCAGAGAACTAAACCAAAGAGGTGATGATATTTCCACAAGGTGTAGTAAGAAGCTTGTCTGAGTGACTTACAATCTTAGGCATGCAAGAAATAATTCAATTGCTACATATAAAGTTCATCTACACAATACGTTCCATGTTACTTAGTCAACCTTATTTGAATTGTAAGCAGGTATTCAAATTCTAATGTAGCAGAATTACATCATTCCAAAAAACAAAAACAAAAACAAGATTTTTTTCCCCCCAAATAGTACAGTAGGAAATATCAGTGTACTAGATGAGAACTGAAGGACTGTAACATATCTTATACTGATCAATTTAAGCAAGGGTTAATTTTTACTGTTTGTTCAAGCTCAAGATAAATTTCAACTTGATTTCTCACAAATAATGCTTTTAGTAAGGACACCTTTCTGACCTCAGTGAGAGAGCAGTTAAAGTATGTAATAATCCGCTAAAATTGATTAAAGAGAAATATTCTGGGTAGCTGTGAGGGAGCTTGTAAGATCTCTGTCATCTATAATCTGCCCTTCCCAGGCATCAATCTCCTGCTTTTCCAAGTATTTTCTGTCACCTCCACTGCTATCCACACAACCTGTTTGTGATGGCCTGGTCCTGATCCTTCAAGGAATAAAAGAGATCAGTAACATCAGTTCCACTGGGAGTAGGATTAAACCTTTGAAATACATCATATCTGATGAATACATAAAGTTGCCTTCTCTCCACAACTTGGTATTCTTAAACAGAATTTCAGTTCAGTATTAAGGGTAATTTATGTTCCCAAAACAAGCTTTCTAGAAATATTCTGGGAAAAAAATTAAATTAGAAGCACACTTACATGCCATTTTGTTCCTAGCATGACAGATACAAATAGCTTTATAAAAAACCAAACAAACAAAAACAATAAACAAACCAAAAACCAAACAAGCTTTTTCTACATGAAGCTTCAAAAATATAATGAAATATTATTTTTCTTTTTGTAAGTGTAAAACTTAGTAACAGAATGAAGTAATATAATAAAAAGGAAGGATTATTTATAAGAAAGAGCATTCAGAGCCATATGGAAAGGTATGTGTATTGTTCTTTATGTTCACTGCAATGACAACTGAGTGCCTCTATGAAAATACTGAACAAAATCTTATTTCACAATAAGACTTTAATACAGTAAGTTTTAAAAACCATTTCACAAATCTTTCAAATAAATATTTTCTCAGTACTGTGATGTAATTAAATCATAAACCTAGATTCAAACGTCACCAAGCACTGGCTCTGCTGAAACACCAGAGGGAGCAAGTTTCACAGGGGAGTGAATGCTCTTTTTGAGACTCCCAGCTACTGCCAGGGTTTCATAATTTAGTAGGATGCAAAAGAATTTAGTCAGATAACCTGGAATAGCTGAAGGTATGTCAGTAATGCAAAGCCTGTCAACTTTAAGACATTATATTAATAAGGAGACACAGAACAACAGAAAAAGTGAGGACATGTTTCATTTGGATGGCTGCAGGTTTTTACACGCTAAGTTTAAAAATCTTTTGTTACTGACTACGGGATGAAAAACTAACAGCCTTGCCACCTGTATCTAATAAAGATTATTTCAGTACAGACAGGTTTAGAAGTTGACTCACACACCTTCACAGCACAAAGTCACACACTCACTTATGAGTCATATTTCCTCTAAAAGAAAATTTTTAAAAGCCATAGAAATTATCAGAGGTGAACTCACTTATGCAATGAAAAAAAACCCCATTATTTTGTGATCCATTAGGGTCTAAACCTAGGCAAGGCTCAAAATATAAAGCCCCCAAAATCAGTTGTCTCTCTCATGGTCCACATCTAATAAAGCTAGAACAGAAGCAGAAGTCACCACCTTGCTGCTAAGTCTTAATGGCAAACTGAAACTGTTCAGCTGCTCTTACAGACTGAGCAAGTGACAATGTATGCCTGCACCTTTAATACTGTTTAAAACCTAGCACTGATAAAAGTCCTTCTATGTCATTACTAGACCCTTATTTGGCCAGAAGACATTGTTACCCACTACATGGTGAAATCCCAAGGGATTCTCAACTCAACTTGCTGTCCTGTTGCTGGTGGTGCCCCTGCTCCAGAGGGACCTCTAAAATCAGGAGGAATCTTTCTATTACCATTAGTGTAATTTCTCCTCATGAAGAGTTTTTAATCTCTCTTAATTGTCCATACTTCTGATGATCTTCTGTTTTAAATACAAGGGTTTCATCTCCTTTCCCTCCTGAAATGTATTATTGATTCTAACCTGCAGCCTCTTTTTGCCAAACCATAATTCACTCCCAACCCACATTTAAAAAAAAAAAAAAAAAGTTAAAAAAAAAAAAGGTGTCAGGATATGTTCCATTTCCATAAATATTAATTTATAGCCACTGTGTAACAAGTGCAGAAAATATTCTTTGCTTGTTCATTTGACTGTGTCCTACACATGCTTGAAAATTAAAGCTTGATAATATTTTATATAGCCTTTCATGTCTTCTAGTGGAATTTCACTTAGAAATCCTGACACACAGTGAAAATCTTTCAGAAGTGTTTGTAAAGTTCACATAAATAAATGCTCCCCTGGCAGCAGGTCACAAGGGAACAGGGCACGTCTATCACAGTACTGATACCATGGCTGCAGTGAAAGATGAATGATGTTCATCAGGACCTAACTTGCTTCTTTAGGAAACAACCTCTGTCTTTTAGGGCAACCCACTTCTGGGATAATAATGCTGCCTCCATCAAGTACTGTTCTCACAAGCGTTTTAAGTATAATGTACTCGTTGTTATTATCAAAGACATTTATTTTCTTTACAGCTTAAGTGTGTTTAATCTGCTGTTTGAGAGTAGAATCATTCTATGTAAACAAATCAGGTCCTTCATGTAAAACACACACTTCATACCTAAGTGTCATCTAGATTAATTAAGGCTGAGAGGCTTCAGACAGAGAGACCTTTGGAAGGCTGAAGACTTAAGACTGCATTATGTTATTTATTGCTGCTGCTTTTATACTGAAGAAATATTGTGCACTCCTTTCCATCGATCAACCTGTGGTTAATGAAAAATGTAATACATCATAATTTCTACTTTGAGACTCAGTTTTGATAGAGAAAATAAAAACAGTAGAACTCCTGCAATGCCCTCCAAAGCCTTCTACTTTGCAGATACTATCATCTAAAAAAACACAGTAGAGACCCCCAAACACAGAGCCTAGTACCTGTTAAGAGTTTTACAAGAACAGCATAAACTATTCAACTGGAACTATCTTACCAAATTCACACATTTAAAGGTTAGGAGCCAATATTAACTTATATGAGTATTTTTAAGGACTCCCAATCATCAACATTTATGAATCATAGAATCATAGAATCCTAGGGGTTGGAAGGGACCTTGAAAGATCATCTAGTCCAACCCCCCCTGCCAGAGCAGGGTCACCTAGAGTACATCACATAGGAACGCATCCAGGTGGGTTTTGAATGTCTCCAGTGAAGGAGACTCCACAACCTCCCTGGGCAGCCTGTTCCAGTGCTCTGTCACTCTTACAGTAAAAATATTTCTTCGGATATTCACCTTGAACCTCCTGTGCTCCAATTTGCACCCATTACCCCTTGTCCTATCACTGGTCATCACTGAGAAAAGCCTAACTCCATCTCCCTGACACTAACCCCTTACATATTTGTAAACATTGATGAAGTCAAATACATGGTAAATTCTCACCTAAAACTAGGCCTGTAATTATATATACTTTCAAGCAATCAAATGCCATCTAATGATGATGACATGGGATACTAAAATTATATGAATCAAAAGCTAAATAATATATTACAAGAAAACATTTGTTTCACAACATGCATCAGACTGGAACATCTTTTATGATCACAAGTTTCTTAAAATTCTTATGCCTGTTTTATGAAGCTTTAAGTCTAGCTTTTTGGCCTGACCAAATAATTAGAAGAATTAGAGATAAAGTTGTACATAATTCTAATTCTTGATGCTCAACAGATAAAACTTTATACGAGCAATGTATTTAGTGGCTAAGTGCCAAAACCAACTGTTACTAACAGCTCATTGAGTCTAACGGAAAACTGGGTAGTTTTGTCAAACTGTTCCCCTGTTGATCAGAATTATATCCAGATTTTTAAAGAAAAACTACCCATCTGAGTTTTGCCAAATTAGAAGTAAAACTTTGATTTAACTTTTAACTGAACCAAAAGTATCTGAAGAAAATTTACTCTGGTGCTTTTGCACTCTGGTGGGGCTGAGGGATTAACATGGTCATCATCTTACTCTCTCTGGTGAATGGTACTTCATCCAAAGTGTTAGTCCCTCCATATATACGATACACACAAGGACTGTTTCAAAGAGAAAAAACCCACTTTGGGGTGTTTTTTGAGTCTGCTTTCTATCTAACAACAATAAGTTTCAGCAACACTTTATAATCACATGAGAGAAAGACACTAATCATCTCAGTGATTTGATTGCCATAATTATTGCAAGAAGAAAAAGATCTGAGTGCAATGAGCAAGCAAAAAGAATGACTACAGGACAGTACTTTGCAAAATGTTCTGTAGCTGTATGTCAGTTAAAACTGTCAAACAAAGAGTATCAGAGAATGTGTTATTGCCTCTAGGCACCTTCATGCAGCATTAGGAGGATTTCTTATGCCTGGACCCCAAATATTTTCCTGTGTCCAAACTATAGAATGAAAAAAGAAAAACTGACACAGCATCTGGCCATATGAGGGCTGCTGGGGTGGAAGCACAGGGACCTTGAAAGATCATCGAGTCCAACCCCCTTGCCAGAGCAAGGTTGCCCAGAGCACATCACACAGGAACTTGTCCAGGTGAGTTTTGAATGTCTCCAGTGAAGGAGACTCCACAACGTCTCCGGGCAGCCTGTTCCAGTGCTCTGTCACTCTCACAGTAAAGAAGTTTTTTCTGATGTTTACATGGAACCTCCTCTGTTCCAGTTTGCACCCATTGCGCCTTGTCCTATCACTGGTCATCACTGAGAAAAGCCTGGCTCCATCGTCCTGACACTTGCCCTTAACATATTTGTAAACATTGATGAGGTCACCCCTCAGTCTCCTTTTCTCCAAGCTGAAGAGACCCAGCTCCCTCAGCCTTTCCTCATAAGGGAGATGTCCCACTACCTTAATAATTTTTGTGGCTCTGTGCTGGACTCTTTCAAGCAGTTCCCTGTCCTTCTTGAACCGAGGGGCCCAGAACTGGACATATTATTCCAGATGTGGCCTCACCAAGGCAAAATAGAGAGGGAGAAGAACCCCCTTGACCTACTAACCACACCTTTTCTAATACACCCCAGGATGCCACTGGCCTTCTTGGCCACAAGGGCACATTGCTGGCTCATGGTCATCCTCCTGTCCACCAGGATCCCCACATCTCTTTCTCCTACACTGCTCTCCAGCAGCTCAGCCCCCAACCTGTACTGGGACATGGGGTTGTTCTTCCCCAGATGCAAGACTCTACACTTGCCCTTGATGAATTTCATCAAGTTTCTCCCCACTCAACTCTCCAGCCTGTCTAGATCTCACTGAATGGCAACACAGCCTTCCGGTGTGTCAGCCACACCTCCCAGTTTAGTGTCATCAGCCAACTTGCTGAGGGCACACTCTGTTCCCTCATTCAGGTCATTGATGAAAATATTGAACAGTACTGGTCCCCATACCGACCCGAGGGACTCCACTAGTCACAGACCTCCAACTAGGTTTTGTCCCATTGACCACAACTCTCTGACTTCTTCCTTTCAGCATTTTATGATCCACCGCACTACCTGATTATCAAGACCACACCTCCTCAGGTTATCTACAAGGATGCTGTGGGAGACGGTGTCAAATGCTTTACTGAAATCAAGATAAACCACATCAACTGCCCTACCATCATCTATCCACCTAGTTACTTCAGTACAGGAGACAGACACAGATGTGAAGAAGGTCACATCCTGCCAGGCCTGACATCTGTGATAGAGTCAGAAGCACATTCCCCTATCACCTCACAGCTGCAACATTTCTCTGCTCAGGCTATATGACTGCTGCACTGCCCACACAGCTGTTCAGAAGTTACAAAGGCCCCAAAATGAAATTTTAAGGAACTAAGTCATGGTTTTGTGGACTCTGTCCACAACCTATTTCCTTATAACCTCTTTACCATTCTTTTGTGACTTGAAGGCCTGTTGTTGAGGTAATATGCTGTGAAACACTGTGTTGAACTTCTTCTTACAGAGTTGCCTTCATAACTAGTTTTATGTGCTGAATTCTACTTCACTGCATTTAAAAAGAGCACATGGCTCTCATAGTCTAGTGACTGCAATGTTTCACTCCCACAAACAGCATGGCAGTCTTTCATTCTGGATGTACCTTTTCATCTAAAGTGCCAAGCTCACGTGCTCCCCAGGACTCAGTGTAGTTATGCGAGTCCAAAGTTTCTATAAGAAGCCACTTGATTTTCTCTGGATCATTGAATATTACTCACCTGGAGCTCTTATGTTTGCACATAGACCTGACACAATGGCAGCTTGTGGTGAGAGGGCTTCAGGCCAGTGCTGTTAGCAACCCTCATCCAAAGAAAGGCTGTTCATACCATGAAAGCCACTCCTGGATGGGAGTACCTTACAACAAGGCTCTTTTTAATGCATCATTTTCTCAGAGAAATTGCCAACTATAGATTGTAACTAGTGCAACTCCATCACAAGATTGGTATACCAGGTTTATGGAAGAAGAGTCTGCTTCTGCTTAAAGACTGGAGGGTATATTTGAACAAAAGAAATATAACTCTGATTTCATAAACTCCACAGAGTTTTTCTCTCCCAGTAAGTAGAGCGGGTCATTGCAATTAGGGAGTCCGTACTTCTCCTGACCTTACTGGATAAGCCTACTAGCTGTTAGATCATTTCACTGGTTCTTTTTAAACTCCAGGGAAGAGGCACCTATGCAGGCTACCGATATCTATCGGCACTGTCCCTGCTTCCCTACTTGAAACAATCCTTTCCAGACCCTCACATAACACACAGGTCTTGTAGTTCAACTCTCAAGCTCCTAGAGACCACAAAATATTTGGCAGTGCAACAGGTCTAAGATCTTTCCTGTTTGGTTTTGCTTGGAGCTCTATACACAAACGTTTGGTGTAAAGGCACAGGAGACTGAAAGGATTTCAGCAGTGCCATTTTACCCCTGGGTTTTGGTTTCTCTAGCTCTCCAGGCAGGCAGTTGGCCGGTATCCTCCAGCTATTTGGAAGTTAGCTTCCCTCTGAACAGCAATGAAAATTAATGTCACATGTTGGCTTTCACGCTGGAAAGTGGATACACACCATACCCCCAGTGATTGGACATATTTCACTCTGCTCTCAAATTTACCAGCAAGACAGTTCAAAGTCACCTCCTAAGACTGACACAAGTTACCAGAGTGATAATTCTGTGATAAAGTTGTTATCTGGCTTCCTGACAGATTTCTTTGATACCTATAATTCTCCAAAAGTAGCACATGATCATGCATCATTATTTGGTTTTAGTTTTGTCAGAAAAATCAGTTACTTCCAGTATTAATAGTTAGCAGACACTTAGCTGCTTTTAATGGAAAATAATTTAAGATTTTTTTTTCAGCCTGCTTAAACTGCACATATAACTTCTTGTTCCTTTTCCTCTCCTAACCTTTTCCAGGTCTCCTGATTTTTTTTCTTTTTAAAAATAAATTGTTCTTTTTCCTGAAGTCTGACAGCAATTATAAAGTAGCTGTCACTGCACACAGAGTCAGATCCCATACAGAGTTAGATCCTGTATCTCATCAGTATACTTTCTTTTGTTTTTAACCTAATTAAAAAGTATTATCGTAACAAATCTATACATGCAATTTCGAAGAGTATTTGACTATAAGAATTCATTCCAAGGTTATATTTAGTAAGCAAGTTTATATTTTGCAAATCTCTGCTTTGGACTTAAAAAGCAGTCCAAAAGTTTTGGACTTAACAAAGCAACTTCAAACTATGTAAAAGTATCTATAAGCTATAAAAAAACTATGTGAATAATGGGGTTTTTTTTAGGAGGGAAACTGTTTCTATTGGCTAATTTTTCTAAACCAGTTTTCTTTATTTATTAATGTAGACACTAAGGTAGGTCCAGGTGGTGATTTAGAACAAGAGTTTAAGGCAGGTGCTAAGTCTACCAAGGGAGCACCACAAAAAGCTCACTGCTAATGTTCTACTGGCAGCACTTACTTGCTTCTGCTCAGGCTAAATAATTAGCAAACTCAAGTGTACTGAATAAATAAATAAATAGAATTAAAAAACCCTAAACAAGTAATCTTGTAAATTACTTCATCCATCCCTAGAAACCCTGAAACAATGCACTGGCAAGACTTACCCAAGGAGAACAGAATATTTTCCAATTCATGAGGTCAGGAGTAAGTTGTTGACGATCAAACAGATCTTTCATTAGTTTGTGGGATTGGGTAAGTATTTTTTCTTGAATGGTTTTCTTTTCCAGAACTGGGAAGTATTGGTTTCCTTCTCTCCTCTGCTGATGACTAAGATGCAGTGGCTGTGCTAGGCTGGTCAGAGGCAGGGAGGCAAAAAGAATGTGTAATGTCTCCCACAGAGATTCTTTCTCTGCACAACTTAAATGTGGCATGAAAGCAAGTACTGTCCAGGTCAGCTTTAACAGGAAAGAGGATTCTCGCCAGAGAGTGTGGTTACCCTCAAGACTTCATTTAAATGTCTTGGGAGGACAAATATAAAATTCCATTAACAGCTTGCTATATTTTTGCTTTCAAAACCAAAGCCCTAGTGTGCTTTGTAATGTAGACAAACAGTTAGGATATTGAAAATATTACTGTTGTTTTTAAATTAATGAAATCTACACAAGCAAAAATGTGCAATATTGTTCGAACCACAAAGGGGTACTAAAGGCTCGGTAGCTCTACCTTGTCTTTATTCTTTTTGTCTATTTTTGTACTAGGAAACCTAGAACTAAAAATTAATAAATCAAGAACCAGCAGTCTTGTCTTTTTAAAACATTCTTTTTTTCACCCCTCTTTTTTTATTTTTGTTTGTTTGTTTCCATTTTTAATTGCAATAATATGTCCCCTTGTTGTCATTCCTCCCAGAATAATATTCACTTTTCCTCAGGGAAGTAAATACTAGTATAGTTGCAATACGAGCATCTCTTTGCCATCTTAATACTTTCACCAGGTGTTTTCTCTTTTATCACATTCTCTTCACTCTCCGTAGAATAGGCTGGTAAGTTCACAGAAGTTTAACAGGATAAAATGTAAGCTCTGCAGACACTTAAATCGTGGGGTTTAGCAGATCACCCATTTTTGCACCAAGTCAGGTGAACATAGTCACATCACTCTCACATTTCCTAAAGCACATTACAACAAGCACTTTATGCTGACATATGACTTTGTGCTGGCTCTATGCTAAAAGCAGATCAAATACCTGATCCTTTAACAAAGTTTGAATGGTGGAGGCCTCAAGAAAGCCTGATGGGACAAAGTTAACCTGATCTTATTTTTTGAGAGATATCTTATCAGTGAAGTGATTTTACCATACATAAATTCTTTATATCATGTGGTGCTCTGGAACAGGCATTACAGCATCAAGTCAGCTTCAATTCATCACCTAAGAGGCCACACATTCAGGTTCAACTCAAAGTCTTTGAACATGCTCATACGGGGACACTAAGGATTGTAGAATCCTTAGTGGTTGGAAATCCTTTAGGTTGGAAAAGACCTTTAAGATCATCAAATCCAACCTTTAACCCTACTCTACTATGTTCACCCCTAAACCATATCCCAAAGCACCACATGTATACAACTTTTAAACATATCCAGGGACGGTGACTCAACCACCTCTCTGGGCAGCCTATTCCAATGCCTGACAATTCTTTCAGAGCAAAAATTTTTACCAATGTCCAGCATAAACCAAGGATGTTTCTAAATGCACCCTTTTACAGTTGCCCACAATTACAGCAGTTTTAGAACATCTGCAGTGTTTTCTACTAACCGCAAACAGTGTTTCTGTGAAAGCTTTACTTCGTTTGAGTTTCTCTATCAGGTACTCTAGTGCTGTCTCTTTCTGCTGAAAGAACGTTATTTTGCAGGTGCAAACAGGATCCTGGCAAAGTCCTGAAACTATATGGCATCACAGAAAAGAGCAGCATGGGGAACTCTCGTCTGCTCTTCAGGTCTTAGAAGCATGTTTTCATTGCCTTCATCACAGTGTCACAAAGAAGAGTCAGAAGCTCCCAAAGCAGTTAATGCCAGCACTGACAGGTCACTTCTGGGACTGATTCTAAACAAGAGCTCTCCCCTGAGATGCACGTAACGTCCCAGCTACGTGACACTAATTGCTGGGTGAGAAAACAGGGAGAATGAGAAGTTCCTCTCTGAAACATGGAAATTCCTAGCTCTGTGGGAAGGGGAGATGACTTCCTCATGAATCCCTCCTTTGGTAAAAACCTAGCCTAGTACAAGAATAGTCCTTAAGGATGGGAATCACCCCACCTAAGGTCGGCAATCTCTAAATCTGCACAGGATGGCAAGGCTTCTTTTATAGTCAGCAGAGACACGTGGGTGTCTCTAGTACACTGCTCCTCCCATCCCAGTGTATGCAGATGTCAAAAATAGATCATGTGAGTCACATGCTACAAATGCCCATTTTTTTCCCCTTTGCTTAAAAAAGGAATCTAGACAACAGATGCCTAATTGTTTATGTCCAATGCTCAGCCACATGAAACCTAGTCTGGCTGGAGGGATGAGATTTCTTCAGCTGGGCTAATTACACATGAACATCTCTAAAACAATGGTTGGGCAGGAATGCATTGGTTTAATGAATACCAAATGATGAGTGGCATAAGATTGTCTGAAAATGAATTACCTCCTTTTACATCTTCTTCCTCCTCCCTTTCATGAAAGATTAATTTTAATCATGCTGGGAAAAAGGACACACCCAAAATCTCCACTGTTTTCTGCCAATATCCGTAATTTGGTGAAAATGAGATATATCTTAGCTTGTATACAGCCAGTATCAGAAAGCATTGAGACAAAATAAACCTTTAAACTATTTACGCTAAGGAAAGTTACATGGATTTACTCCTTTTACTTGCATCCACTTTTCTCATGAAACTTTGCAACTGTGGTCTTCATTGCACACTCTGTAATTAATTTTCTGCATTTCATTTTAGGTTAGGCTAAGCTGAATGAAATCAAGATAATTAGCTGATGTCAGTCCTAAACATGATACAGCATCGGCATCCAATGTGTAACAATAGGTGTTTCTACTTAATTCCATAATCTGTATTGAGAACCTCACAACATGGAGACTTTTGAAAAGGGGTCTCCAGTGACCTCTAATTTTCGTACAAAGCATTTTGCATACAACAAACAGTGCAGAGTATTCCCAGAGTATGGGGCACACAACAGCCTCCTTTCACAATTGCAGAAGAGAATATTTGTCTCTGTATTTCATTAGTAACTTTCCAAAACCTCATTGACTAAACATTTGAATAAACTAGCTAAATAATCTTCTTTCTGGGAGCTAAATAATCCTCTTTCTCTCCACTGAATACAGAAGAAAGAAATGCACAGCCAAGTATTACTGATGGTAAGGTGCTTTAATTTCGTAAGACAGTATTCAGTTGTGATATCTTTGTAACTGTACTCCCTTGTTTATTGAACTAGGTTGCTAGGATTAGGTCCAATTAGTTTGGAGAAACAAATGAAGGAGTAAACAAATCAGCTGCAGTCCAAAATGGCATTAATCAATTGTATTTCTCCTTTCTTGCAAAGTATTCTTCTCAACATGCTGGCCTCTCAAACTCGTATAAGTGTGGACAGCAGAAGGCCCCATACTGTCATGGAAGAGCCGCATCGACTGTGTGGGGCACGTGCCTACAGTCATTTGGTCTTTCTTCCTTTCCACATCTTTCTGGTAAACTTATAGCACAATAGTTCTGTGTCACCAAGCAATGTAATGCCACTGCATTATTTTCTTACATTTCCTTTGCAAGATCTCTTTCAGTCTACTCCATTTTAATGACTTAAATATCCTAGTCAAAGTGATTTTGTAAACATTACTTGGTCAGTAATATAAAAGCCTTTTTTCCTACTTAAGCAATGATACAGTCACTGAAAACAAGCTCTGATTAACTAGAAACACTCTTACAAGTGTGCAAGTAATATATGCTTTATTTTACTATTAAACATGCATAGCTATTACTTTTACCTGTAAAATAAAATACTTGACAGAGAAGACATACTTTAAAGCACCTTTTCAAGAGCTCTTTTGAGATGGACTTGAAAATAGTCCTCTCAGACAAAAAACTGCTAAAAAGACCAACACATTGATGAATCACAGAATTCTTCTGGTTGGAAAAGACCTTTAAGATCATCAAGTCCAACCATAACCTAACTCTACCAAGTCCAATGCTTAAACCAGGTTCCTAAGCACCACATCTATATGTCTTAAACACCTCCAGGCATGGTGATTCAACCACCTCCCTAGGCAGCCTATTCCAGTTATTTATTACCCTTTCAGTGAAGATGTTTCCTTTAATATCTATTCTAAACCCCCCCTACAACTACAGATAATTTCCTCTTGTCCTGTTGCTTGTTACTAGGGGGAAGAGACACACCCCCATGTTGCTACAACCTCCTTTAAGGTAGTTGCAGAGAGTTACAAGGTCTCCCCTCAGACTCCTTTTCTCCTGACTAAACAAGCTCAGTTCCCTCAGCTGCTCCTCATAAGACTTGTGCTCTAGACCCTTCACCAGCTTTGTTGCCCTTCTCTGGACACACTCCAGTACCTCAATGTCTTTCTTACAGCGAGGGGCCCAGAACTGAACACAGTACTCAAGGCACAGCCTCACCAGTGCTGAGTACAGGTGCACAATCACTTCCTTAGCCCTGCGGGCTACAGTGTTTCTCAGGCAGGCCAGGATGTCATTAGCCTTCTTGGCCACCTGGGCACACTGCTGGCTTATATTCGGCTACCTGTCGATCAACACCATCAGGTCCTTTTCCTCTGTAGAGCTTTCCAGCCACTCTTCCCCAGGCCTGTACTGGTGCATAGGGTTGTTGTGACCCAAGTGCAGAACCTGACACTTGGCCTTGTTAGATCTCATACAACTAGCCTCAGTCCATGATTCAACCTGTGCAGGTCCCACTGTAGACCCTTCCTTCCCTCCCTCTTAACTTAGTATTGTTTGCAAACTTACTGAGGGTGCACTTGATCTCCTCATCCAGATAAGTGATAAAGATATTAAACAAAACCGGCCCCAAAACTGAGCCCTGGGGAACACCACGTGTGACCAGCCACCAACTGGAGTTAACTCTGTTCACCATAACTCTTTGGGACTGGCCAGCCAGTCAGTTTTTTACCCAGGGAAGCATACACTGGTCTAGGTCATATATAGCCAATTTCTCCAGAGGAATGCTGTGAGAAAGCATTCTTCATGTGCTGAAGGCTTTACTAAGGTCCACGTACACAACATTCACAGCCCTTCCCTCATCCACTAAATGGGTCACCTTGTCATAGAAGGAGAGGAGGTTCTTCAAGGACATGATAGACATGGAAGACATCTGAATTTCTTTATACCAAATATTAATGAATTAATTTGAACTTGCACTTCAAGTAAAGGGAAATCCTTTTATATAATGATCGAAATGGACAAATAATTATATTTGAAAAATATCTGGGGAAAAAATGAATTGTCAAAATGGAAAAAAAAACTTACTCCTTGCAAAAGTGCTCAACAACTCAACAACTCCTTTATCTAATGGGGAAGAAAGTAGCTCTGGGACAGAAGTAGAATACACTAGTAGAAATCAACATGTGACCCTGAAATTAAATGAAGTCTTCAGCAAAGATGTGATACATATACATCCATAATCATAGTCAAGACATAAGCAAAGCTTAAACACTTTAATGCACTTGAGTCTACCCATTTTCATCTCAGAACTCTGAAAAGTGGCCATATAATACCAGATCCAATAGAAAAGATTTTTAATGAAGATGTTACATAGGTAGAACTACCGAATATGCTTAAATCATAATAGGATTTGTGACAACATTGGAGAATAAAAAGTGAATCAAAACTCTATCTATCCTTTCACACCTCACGCTCTATGTTAATCTTAGGATAAAATGTGAAGGAAAGAAAAATAATGGCTTGAAGGTAAATGGACAATAGAATAAAATGTAACATGGTTTTAGTAAAGGTAGGTCATGTCAGACTAGCCTGATTTTTTCCTTTGATATGATACCTGATCTTCCAGACAAAAGAACTGCACAGAGAGATTAGATTTTATCTGAACTTCAGCAGAACATTTGATAAGGTGTCACAATGGAGATTACTAGGCAAACTGGAAAAAGACTATGAAGCTGCTGACTAAAATGACTATTGCAGAGGAAATGCCAATGAACTGTGCTGGAAGGGGAATCTCTGTGGTAAAAACAGATTTCTCCACCAGTAGTGCTCCTCCTGGATTAGTCTTGGCATCAATTTTGTTTACTATTTAATTTTGTGATTTAACCCCTAAAATAGGAATGAATGCAAGAAGCCTGAAAAAATAAATAATTAATTAAAATAAAATAAGCACTTCCAGCATGAGGGGAGAAGAAAATCACATGAAGGGAAAATGGACTTAATAGTAAAATTGAGTTGAAATGTAACATTGCAAGGTACAACATCCTGCAGTTAAGATGGGATTCATCTCATTCAATACATCTAAAAACTTGTTATCTTCACAGGTTTTATAATGACTAGAAAGATGTGAGCAAACCCACTGGTAATTTTATGCTTTCTAGTGTAGACACATGTCTAAATGGGATGGAGATTCTTCCCTCTTTCCATAGGTATTCATAAAAGATATTTGAAAGACTTTTTTGGTGCCTAGCTTTTAAGATTCTAAATTTGATGAGAAAAATATCCCCAAGGACTATTACAAATTTTCATTATAGTAGCTCATCAGCCAGAAATCAGACAGGAGGAAAGCATGCATTTTTTTCTGTGACCCAGGATTCTGTAAAAACACAAATCCCTTCTTCAGACACACTGTACAAGGTAAATTCAGTTAGAACAGTAAACAGTTAATAACACTATACAAAACAGTTGTGAGATGTCATCTGAGTAAGTATCTATCAGTCCATTTTCTTCAAAGGTCTTTCAAAATACAGCCAGTCTTGCAAAAAAAGACTGCAAGAACAATAATAATGTGAATAGTTAAATACACCACATCATTAGACCTCCCCTGCAAGGGAGAGAACAATTTAATCTTAAAAAAGAGCACAAGAACAAAAGGCCATAGACTTGCCACAGATTTAGGCTGGAAACTTTTTTAATCATCAGAACAGTGAGGTTGTGAGACAGCCTTCCAGAAGAGCTACTGAAGGTTAGAAACCTTAAGAGTTTTAAAAGTGAGCTGAATCCTTTTATGAAGTAAATGATATGATGCAGGGCCTGAAAAGAAGAGGCTGTACTTGGTGCACGAGGAGTATCTTGCTAGCTTTACGTTTACTTTAAAGAAGACTGAAGAAGCTAAATTCCTAACTGTAATTTGGAAATGGGCTGAAGTGTCCTGGAAAAATCTTTATTTAAAACTTTAAAAAAATGAAAAAAACATCTCCCAAGCTCTTAAAATACTTCCCCAGTGTACCTTAGTATATTTTTACAGGTTTTCAGAAGGAAATAACAGATTTCACCATTCTGATGACAGTAACAGAACTAAATGTCTGAATCTGAAGATAAGTGTTTTTCTTTACTGGGGGCATGTTAACCTGGTTTTATGGCTATGGGGGTTTCTTGTTTGTTTTTGTTTGTTTGTTTGTGTTTGTTTTTGGGTTTTTTTCCCAGAAAGAAGAAAGTGATTTGAACAATATAGATGAGCATTCTCTTGGAATATGTTCACATGTACTATTTCTTTACACTTTTTTTTTTTTTTTTTTTTTTCCATTTGGACAAATCAAGCACACAAAGTTTTTATTAAAGAGCATTTTTTTTCCCACTTATTTTTCCTTTGGCTTTCTTGGTATATACACATTGTTAAACAAATTAAATAATCAATGAAATAACAGCATAATTAACTATTGCAAGTTGAATTTGTTTCAGTAACTATCTTCATGCAATTTCATATGAAATAGGTTTAAAACACATTATGAGCTAAATCTACTTAATTTCTGATATCTAAATGTGAAAGAGAGCTTGAAGATTTTAATTTAAAAAAGAAATTTACAAAGCCTGCAACAGAGCCACTAGATGATTTTGTAGCATTTCAAGTTTACATCAGCTGAGTGTAAGTAGAGTCAACAACTGTGAATAATGAGATTTTGTTTCTTCCCCTAGGACTCTCATTTTGTCATTTTGCCCTATGCTAGTCATAACTGTAGGAGTATCAAATAGTTATGGACTGAATATACAACTGTCTTATAAATGCATCTTCTTGTATAGACCTTAGGTAGCACATGCAGAAACAGGTACTTAATGACAAAAATACTAGACTTGTAAAATAAAGGTATGATAGAAAAGAAAATAATCTTCAGTTCACAACCTTACACTTCCTCACCCATGAAAAGGGAGGCAGTTAATTAAAAAGATACAAATAACGTGGTACACCTGATGTATCACCTTTTCTTTCATGCCTCTTTGAAAAGTCCTTTGAAGCAAACATAGTCTCTTGATTTTACAAGGGAAATGGAAAAATGAAGTTTAAGTGGCTTACCCAAAATTACACTGTAAGTCTTGTACAAAACCAATAATACAGACAAAATCAAGACATTTCTTGATTTTTTTCATGCAATGTCTTAACACATAAAAGAAGTTCAACAAACTCAGGAATGCCAATTCCATTATTGAAATAGATATGTATATCTTAAAATTAATTATTTTAGCTGTACTGTTCTAAAAACTACTCCCATCTCATCATAAAAAAAAACCAAACCAAAACCTGTTAATTTAATTCTTTATCAGGGATCTTGCTTGCACTGTGCTGAGATGCACTAACACTACGTATAGTCAGAACTATACAACAGCTGTAAGTACATGGCCTATTAGCTCTAACTACAGCCTAAAGTATCACTTTCATCCAAGAAAGCCTGTATCCCTTACAGGCTTATCCTCACCCTGCTCCACACACACGATGGAATGCTGCTTGCACAATCAAAAAGAGGGCATCTGATGACCTTATGGGCTTCTGTTGCATGGGCTTAGTTTGAACTTCAGCTGAAGCTCATATAGACTCTTCCGGACATGGATTTCCTACAGCTTGTTACTAAATAGGCTTGCATAAAAGGTAGTAAATAAGTTCTCTTTCATCTGGCTACCAATTCTAATGAAGCTTTATAAGAATTTAATTACTATTGAACTTTTAAAACTCATTTGAAGTTTCCCAAAAGTCTTCAATTCACCCTGTGACACTGACACAAGCTACCCTTTTGGGTTCATATAGACTCTGCATGTGTTTTCAGAAAGTCAAGCTAAAAATCTAAAGATAGAACAGAATTCAGTGTCATTCCAGATTTCTTTGCCAATCTCAAAAGGTTCCAAGAAAAGAGTCAGTATCCCCGTGAAATTGTGACCTAAAGCCACAATTGTATAGAAATGTGCCATTTGAATACAATGATAAAGAATAGTTAACACTGCCAAGCAAGGCAGAGTAGCGAGGCAGAAGTTCCCTGAAAAGTAGTGTGCAGGACCAGTGAACTTTCAGAGATCAATAAACATGAAATTAATGTTCAGTAATTTCACTGTCTTTTCATACTATATATTATCTTGCCAATGTGAACATGGTAATGATTGAAGAGGTAATGACTGACTTTAGTGTGAACTTGCTCTGTTCCTTTGCATGAATCTTCCATGTCATTCTTTCATGTCAAAGACACAAGGATATTATCTTAGAGGGAATCTTATTCAAAATGGGCATCCCAACCTATATAGACAGCCAGTCTTCACTGTTGTAGCTCTATCTGTCACTAGATACATTAGCTATTGAGTAAGTAAATCTTGCATAGATAAATTATTTTAAAATAGAGCCCATGTGGAACTGTTCCAGAAGCAATAGTGTACGTTGGAGCCCAGCTGAAACACACTAAGTGAATGAAGTACTACAAGCAATTTTTGAAGCACAGCTACAAACTCT
Organism: Chaetura pelagica; assembly: GCF_000747805.2. NCBI lineage: Eukaryota > Metazoa > Chordata > Aves > Apodiformes > Apodidae > Chaetura > Chaetura pelagica. The sequence continues at coordinate 3,068,914 of NW_009952066.1, read as the reverse complement.
CTAGGAGAGCAGAAAATCACTGCAAGTGTTGATGCCTTCATATTTCCTTTACATTTAGAACAAAACATAGTTTCCATATTTTACTAGAAATATATAACAAAGAAAGGAATTGACTAAACTCCATAAGACATTACTATTTCTGTCTATTCATTTTCTAATTAGTTTTAATATCATGTGGTAACTTGATTAAGGGAACAAGAAAGAAGGCTTAGCTTTAACCTCTTCACTATTGAAAAATTCAGTTTCAAGCTCCCATTGCTTTAGTTTCCTCCAGCTTGTCTATTTTTATGAAGAGTCTTACTGAAATTTCTAAATTTCTTATGAATGTTAATGCATTTATTTTCCGAACATGGAATCATGGAATTGCTTTGATTGGAAAAGAGCTTTAAGATCACCAAGTCCAATCGTTAACCTAGCACTGCCAAGGTGACCACTAAACCACATCCCTAAGCACCATATCTGTATGTCTTTCAAATATGTCCAGGCCAATGGCTCTGGATAAATCAGTCTGATAAGAGGCACCAGGACCCTCAGGCTGGAAGTAGTTGTTGCTGTGGCTAGAAGATGCTCTGCAGCCTGATCTAGAGATGTGCAGATCCTTCTCCTGAGATCACAAGCTTGCTCCTCCAGCTTATGTACATTTGCCTGTTCCTCTGTTAAAAGCTTATCTTACTTACAAGTTACAGGTCAACATTTTCCTTAACCAAGTGCTATAATGCGGTACAGCAAAAACCCATGGGACTGAGGTTCAGAGATAAATGATTTGCTTGATGTGTGTGAAGAGCAGATGGCAGGCATGTTATCCTGCTTCAAACCCAACTTTCAGATCATAAACTCTAAATACGCATTGTTCTTTGGAAAGTTCCAGGTTTTGCGACACACAAAATTAAAACCAAACCATCCATCCAACCTGTCCCTCCCCCCAAACATAGATCAAAACTTGTCTACAACCCAAACCTTGCCACTTGAATTATTGAGATGAGTTTCAAACAAAGTAATATATAATGTGATTTGAACGTCAAAATTATGATGATTTAAGCCTATATTTAGATTTACTGTTTGCAAGAAACAGCATTTTTCTAGTTTTACAAGACATAAAACAACTCAAGTTTGTAACATCAACATCTGTTAAAACACAGTGAGCTTTCAAAAACCATAAAAATCAGAAACTGACAAATCTGTGTTGAATTTGTTTTTTAAAAAACCCTTCAGGTTGAAAAATACCTAAGACTAGGCAATATAAAACAAAAGCGGGAAATTCCAAATTTTAGGTTGAAAAACAATCCCCAAATGAAGCAAGATGCATGATGTGTGCACCATTCAGTTGGAGCAATTTCTGGGAATAAACACAAGAACAGACAGTATTTTGAATCAAATTCTGAACTTCATGCGTGTCCTAAAATTATACCCTTACACTTCAAAGCTAAGCTGTTGCATGAACAAAATATTCTGGAAGATCTTTTCCCTTTCTATTGTGAACAAAGCTATTATATGCATTCATGCTTAGTTATTGGTAGTTGCTCTTAGCCTACAGAAACCTATTAAGTCATCAGGACTGATGGGACTGTCATGATAAGCCCATATATATTCTTATACAATTGTGCAATTTCACATGGCTATTGGTTATAACTTCATGACTTTCACAACAGCAACAGAAACAGCACTATCTTCTGGCATTAGCTCTGTGCCATTGGCAGTAAACCCACTGAAAAATGGAAACTCTCCTACTAAGGCACACTGAGACTAACAAACGGAAAATGTTCCTATTTATCAGGCTGCACCTATTATAAGGTCAAGAATTCCAGTCACTTGAAATAGGACTCATGGATTAATGAAAAGTTAAGTGTGATCAGACTATACTTGTTTTTAGTGACTACCTGATGGGTAAATTCAAATTATAAATTATAATAATAGAATCATATCACAGAATGGTTTGGGTTAGAAGGGACCCTAAAGATCATCTAGATCCAACCTCCTGCATTGGCAGGGATACCTTCCACTAGATCAGGCTGCTCAGAGCCTCATCCACCCTGGCCTTCATGACCAATCTCCTAAACCATTCAGTTTGTCACAGATTATGGTATATCATCTTCATCCTTTGCTTGAGCTACCTTTTCATTTTCAGATTAAAAAAGTAAATCACAAATCCCATTTGTACAACATATTTTGAAATACATATTTAAATATTTTTAAAAGCAAATTATAATGAACAAATGTCTTTCTAAATGAAAGACAGAGGTCAAATACTATGAGATAAGAACTTTGCCAGTTCCTGTTTTTGCTTCCTGTTTTTCTCATTCTCACTTCTCATAGTCTTTATTGGCACTTCAGACTAGGAAAAATTCAAAGGAAAAAATGAAGTACTACCAGTTTCTCCTTTCCATGTAGAAATATATTAAAAGCTTTCCCAGTATTAATCTTAAGGCAAGCAGAGTGAACACTAAATGATGAAAGAGAATTTCTATATATTCAAATTTCCCAATACAATATGCTTTGGATTAAATGCATTTATTGCTATAATTAACAGTTATATATATATATATATTTTTTTTTTTTTTTAAATAAGGGGGCTCTTATTAAAAAGGAGAAAAAA
>NW_009952066.1:3058812-3066007 GCF_000747805.2 Chaetura pelagica | reverse complement strand
TGGATTAAATGCATTTATTTCTATAATTAACAGTTATATATATATATATATTTTTTTTTTTTTTTATAGGAGAGGGCTCTTATTAAGAAAGAGGAAAAAGAAAATGTGTAAAACCTAATTCAGAAAAAGTGAAAAAACCTCTTCTTACAAATGCAAGGTTTATCTACTTAAACTAAAACAAGTCTTTTAGATAATGGTACCCTGCCTCACAAATTTTTGGCCATTATCTGCTTGTTTTCCATGATGATTTGGTTTTCACAGATGTTTTTCTGCCTCCAGAAACAGTGCAGAAAACTTCACAGAAAACAACGTAAGAGCCGGGGACCACAAAACAAGAAAGATTCTGTTTAGACAGTGTAAGATAAGTGTAAGAATGATCACTCTCCTGTCTCCATCAGAATTACATACCGCACATAATAATATCAATAATAAAAAAGAACAACAATAACCACACAAAAAATTGTGTTAATAAGAAACTCTTACTTTTTATAATATAGGTCCTTAAAATTAATGTTATGGCACAGGCTTTCTCCTGGTATTCAAGTGCTCTCTTTTTACTTTGCAGCAACAATCTAAAATACTTCCGAAATTTGCATTATGGATTTAGGCAGTAAAATACTCCATAGATTCCATCTTTCCTATGCATTTGCTATTCCCACATAGTGCTGCTGATCCAGCAGTATTACATAATTCATTATTCCTGCCTAGAAACTCAGCATATCCTGTTCCAATTAACCTTAGCACAAATAGGACCTTACCAGCAATTCCTTCCCCCAACAGAGAAGAAGCCACAGCTGAGAGCAATGAGCTTCTTATTCCTCAGCTATCCTGGTATTCTTGAAAGGAACAAAAGTCTTCCAAGAAATTACAAATCTTGAAGAAAACTAGGCTGGACATTTTTAAGCAGCAGAGATGGGAAAGTGGGACTAGGAAAATATGAAGGGGAAGAAGCAATAATCTATTGCAAAGGAATGATGGTTTATCCTGTCCTCATCCCAGTCATATTAGGCACCCAGAGTGAAAGGCCAAGTACAGCTGCATTTAACTCAAATAAATTCAGAACTGACAAAGACTGAACTCAGGCCCGCATACACATAAACTGTTTTATGGCAATCAGTAGCTGACCTGCTGCCAATTCCTGTATTTCTCAACACTCCTGCAGCACTTATCACTCTGATCTATAGACACTGAAGTCCTAAACTGTAATTAAAGGGATGCATTAAGGAAGTTCACATGCATGTCAAGGCATCTCATCTGCTATCTTGCCCCATTTGGGAAAATAATGATAACCCACACTGTGCACTCTCATCTTCAATTTTCATTCTTAATTTTCTAATATTTTTTTCTTTCTCCTGATGGCTATGGCAGTCATTAAATATGCTCCAAAAGCAAGGTTTTCTTTCCTTGAAAACAAAAAACTGTTTATGCTGAATATAATTATCAGCATGAGAGATATATCAATAAGATAAAAACAAGAAAAAGAGATAAAATACAGATTCACTAAAGCACAGAATAGTCATCTTTGAAAGTCTGGTATGGGACTATCATAGGTATGAAACCAGTGTCTAAAAGACGGAATTTTCAAACAATCTAAATTCAACACCTGAATAATCAATTCTTTAGTGGTAAGAGAAAGGAAGAAAAGATCTTGATTTGAGATTATTCTTTTGGATTCCAGGAAACATTAATACTTTGGACTTACCTATCATTCCTTAATATGGAAAAATTTCACAGATAGAATATCTGTACCCTACACTCACAGAAGCAGAAAAATGGATAACAGACATGAGGGCATTTGTAAGATCTTCTAGGAAGCTTGTCTTCCCTTTCTGAAATCTGAGTTTTGCTACAAGAATATGAAGAATAAGAAACATGGGAAAATGCTGTAACTTTTTCTCCTAAGAAGCAATTTTTATTGGTTACAGAACATAAAGGAATGTTTTCTACTCTCCAAAAAAACCCATCCTATTAGAAAGACTTGTCAAATGAATTTCATGCTCCTCTTTAACATAGATAAATAAGAACATGGGGGTTAACCAAGTGAGAATCCCCAGTCCCCTTCCACCTCTTATACAGAGCCATTTTTTGCTGGGAAACAAAAAATTATTCTCTCCTGGAACTGAATCAGAAGGCAGACCCATCAGTCAGTAGCCAGCATATGATTCAGCTCAGCTTTTCAATAAGTTAACAACTCCAAAAGCCACCAAACAAGGATTTTTGAATGAGGGAGCTGCCTCCTTCTAACTCTTCTGAAATGGCTGCTGAGCACTCCTGTGAATCATGCCTGCTGCAAGAGGAGCACCTCTGAGATAAGAAAGCAGAGAATTTTGGTGACAGCTTGCAAGCAGACACATCCTTTATTGAGGGACAGCTTTCATTCAACTAAAAGGTAGGACAAACATAAATTCCTGTACCTGGACAATGAAAAGGAACTTGAATAATGATGAAAATACAGAGCAATTTTAACTCTACCCCAGCTGTAGTGGTTTTAAATTTAAAAAAATCCAATATAGTGTTTCCTAAAAAGAAAATGTTCATTATATAAACTAAAATGCTTCATAAAATATGTTCATTTTTGCTTAAATTTTATTATTATACTAGCTAGCAGTGACTTCTTGAGTATAAGCACTATTGGGAGTTGGAAAAAGACATTCCATTCAAGTAAAGGGAAATAATGCAAAATGTTAAAATAGCACTACGTGTTCCAGTCATGTTAAATTCTGTGCTTGAATTGCAGAATGATTTAGCCATGCCTTCAAATGCTTTTAATATTCCTTCATGGAATGTACACAATCAGAAAACTATTTCTGCTGTAATTCACTCACACTTCAAAGGGGTTGCATTTTAAACAGGGTTTTTGTCCTACTTGTTAAGCCAATTGAAAGAAATATTACTTGTCTCCCAGATTATTAATGTGTTAGATTTTTACTAGCCTGATCATTTAACTAATTACTAGCAATTAATATTTCCTGTGTTCAAAAGACTTCTGTTCAAAGTAATCCAGAGCAGCCTTGTATCACAATAGCAGTGGGAAAATTGCTTGAGCTTAATAAAAAGGCATGAGTTGCACAAAAGTGTTGAAAAGTTAGACTGGCAACAAATACTTAATTTTCTTTCATCTGTTTGGATGTCTGCTGTTATTATTCAAATACAGTGGAAACGTATCTACATGAAGAAGTGTAAAAATAGGGTTTCAAAAACAACCACCTTTTTTTGGGAAGAAGCTTAGCATGTCTATAAAACAGAGACTGCATTGAAAACTGTCTCTAATTCATTTTTTTACTTCAACCAAGATTTGAATGGATACCTGGTATACATGGGTTCTGTTTTGTTTTCTGTTTTTTTTCCTGCTTCTCAATATTTCCTTTAAAGTGATTTGGCTATTTTCAGGCCACAGGGGTAGAAATGCTTCAGGTATTTTTTACCATCTACACAATAAAGTTTAATTAATAGATTTTACCCCATAATCCTACTTTGAACTTCAGGATCCTCACCAACCAACTGTGATATTGGCCTTTACTTAGAAGTTTAAGATAGGAAAACTGGCTTTTGAAGGGACAAATACTAACTTTCAATGCAGATTCCAGATGACCCTTAACTGTTACACCTCCACTCTGTGGACACAGTTAGGCTAAGATGCAACAACAGGGAACTACTGCAGAGAGTCCAGCTGAGGGCAACAAAGATGACTGGGGGATCAGAGAATTGTTCTTAGGAGGAAAGGGTGAGAGAGCTGGGACTGTTTAGCCTGGAGGGGAGAGGACTGATGGGAGACTTTATCAATGTCTATAAATATCTAAAGGGGGCTGTAAGGACAATGGAGCCAGACTCTTTTCAGTATTGCCCAGTGACAGAACAAGGGGCAATGGGCACAAGCTGGAACACAGAAGTTCCATCTGACCATGAGATAAAACTTTTTTACTGTGAGGGTGACAGAGCACTGGAACAGGCTGCCCAGGGAGATTGTGGAGTCCCCTTCTCTGGAGATATTCAAGACCTGCCTGGATGCAGTCCCGAGTAATATGCTCCAGGTGATCCTGCTTTAGCAGGGGAATTGGACTAGATGATCTCTAGAGGTCCCTTCCAACTCCGATAATACTGTGATTTTCAAAGTATCCATCCCAATAAAGTGAAAAATCATCTAATCAGGCGAGTACTGTGTTATACATTAATACAAGAGGCCCCAAATTCGGTATAGGAAGCCACCAATACAACCTCTTCCCTGCCTTATCTTACAGCTCATATTGTAAAGTGCAAGTATGAGTTTACCTTTGCTCACACGCTTCCTTCACACAGAAATGAAATAAAGCATGGTGATAACTCCAAAGAACTCATTAGTTTGCCTAATATTAACAAGAGTACTTCACACCTAAACATCTTGTAGACTACCAGATTTTTAGCATTATATTATTTTAAATTATTTTTGTTTTACTGTGTTATATCTCTAGCCTATTCACTTAAATGCAACTGACCTATTTCTACTAGAGTTGTTGTTTTTTTTTTCTTAAGAAAGACATTCTCACATGTATCTTAGTCTGGTGTGGGAACTTAAGACAACTGGACACACATAATCCAACGTGCCACACAATGAGTCTATAAAAGGGAGGCCTAAAAGCTGACCCAGACCTGTCAAGTACACGCCACAGCCTTTCTGTATATGAGGAGTAGGAGAGCTGAGAATCAAGACAGAATACAAATGCTGGATTTATCAACTTTGGAATTTAAGGAAAATCTTGAAATGTTTTTCTGAAGACAATCTTGGCATTTAAGAAAACAAGTTTCTGAAATTTAAAATATATGGCTTTACAAAGGCAAAAAATCGGAGCAAAGATATTTCAAAACAGTGCGTATGCCTGGGAGAGAGAAATGGCAGCTGAAGCTGATCTTGGCTCAGGATCCATTTTGCCATCTCTCCAGTCTTCCTTCCCAAAAACTGCCTCCCCTAAAGCCCTTAGCTTTACTTAATTTTGTTTCAGTTCCTGCAAAATCTATTCTTCCCTATGTCAGAGTGCCAGTGCTTTGCCTCCTAAAGTTCCACTCTCCTTGACTCAGGCCACGCCACCCACTGCCACTTCCAGCCAATCTCCATCTCCTTTCCCACAGTACCCCAAAAACCTCTTGCTTTACCCCCTTCCAATACTTTTCCAATCCTTTTGGGATAGAATAGAACAGAACAGTTCAGCTGGAAGGGACTTGCAACTATATCTAGTCCAACTGCATGATCACTTCAGAGCTGACCAAAAGTTAAAAGCATGGAGGGGGTAGGGGCATTGTCCAAACGCCTCTTGAACAGTGACAGGTTTGGGGTATCGACCACCTCTCTAGGAAGCCTGTTTCAGTGTTTGACTATGTTCTTGGTAACAAAATGTTTCCTAATGTCAAGTCTGCACCTCCCACGAGGTTCTACTGTCAAATTCTCTCCCACTGAAGTTCGTGTCATCCAAGTAGCCTTCTGAAAAATATTATTTTCCTGATCCACTCCTTCCAACTCCACACTGCACCTAAAATCTGCTCAATATGCTGAATTTTCTCAGTACTTTTTGTGTTTCCACTTCTGTGTAACAAAATAAAAACACCAAAGACACTTTTTGAAAGTCATCAGCACTTCTGAAGTTAGGCACATCCTTAATGTTATCTGATAATTCTGCCTTTTAAAAGCAGTTTGGAAAAAAAAAACCAATGTATTTTAATAATTGTGGCCTAAGTTACTTTGCGGCATCATCAAAGTAGAATATTGTTATTAATACAAGATGGAGTGAGAGAGAAATGTACCAGACAATACCGTTTCCCTTATACACAGTCGTTACTGATTAAGCTTTATTTTCCCATAACAGTCAGCTACTGAATGCAATTTTTTAATATGCATCATTTTTTCCATTGGTAGCCTAAAGGATCTCCAAAGTGTGTGAGTGCACACATCAGTTAAAACTTAAGATTTTTATTTACCTTTCTCTTCTGCCAGAACTTACTTGATATGCACTACCACTTTGAGCTACTATCTCAACTTCAAACTCTTATCCAAGGATATAATGAGTAATGTTTTCTAATACATTTATGGATTGAAATAACAAAATTAACATTCTATAGAGCTGCATTTAGGAATCACCACATTAATACCATTCTACCAAATACTGTTTGGCTTTGGACACCTTTTTTATGTTACAACATTTTGAATTGAAGTGCTTGCTATTTGGCGTCAATGTATTTTTCTCAGGCTGCAGAACATTTTGGTGTGTTTTGGTAGTTCTCTTTGCAACCCTTAAGGACAGGAAGCCGAAAAGGCCTGTTGTCCACTGCCCTTTGCCCTGAGACCAACTAGCATGGTCATACACAACTATTGGCCACCACAGATCTGAACCCTGACCAGTCTGAATTCCTGTAAAACATCATGGTTTAACTGAAGATGTCCCAGACTACTAAGTAATCCATAGGGATTTCAAACAACTAGCACATACTGATATAACTAACCATTTAAATTTATAGAAGAGAAACTGTAACATAACTGATTTGGGGACTTCAGTTTTCTTCTAGGCACATAAGGGAAAAGAAGACTGTTTCATGCACAAGCTGCAGGTTAGAAAGAACCAAAATCACACCAGTCACCCAAAGCGTAGTAACTATCTATTGTGCTCATGGCCAGAGCCAAAGACCTGAATTAAAAATATGGGCTATGAAACACGCTAAGTAACTTATAGACCTGCTTCTCTTCTTCTCAGTTCAATGCTGATGAAGGGGAGAAACCTAAACCAGCAAATAAGGTTAATTTTAGCTCTCTCAGCTAAATCAAGTCCCAGAAGAACCTGACAATCACCACACAAGGCATAAGGGAGTGAGGAGAGCACAGGCAAAGGAGAAGAGCAGGACTTGAGGGAGAAAAGCTGTGCTGGAGGAGGAGAGCGGTGCTGGTGGTTGGTGAGGAAGAAGGGGAAGAAGGTGCCCAAGCAGAAGTTTCCCTGCAACCCATGGTGAGATGGCAGCTGTCCTCCTGCACTCGTGGAGGAACACAGTGGAACATTTCCCTGATGGTGTCAGGAGGGCTGAACTTGGCCAGTGAACTTTGTGGCCAGAGGATTTGCTGCCAGTGGTCTCTGACTGCGCAGCTTTGGAAGACCCTGGTCCCAGGGGAGGTGGCTGTTTCTGAAGGAGCCTGTGACTGTGGAAAGCCCATGCTGAAGCAGCTTGCTCCGAACCTCAG
>NW_009952066.1:3018714-3058779 GCF_000747805.2 Chaetura pelagica | reverse complement strand
TCTTTCCCATGGGAAGGACCCCGTGGGGAAGCAGGGAAGGACTGTAAGGAATCCTTCTTCCTGAGGATGGCACAGCAAGAACCCCCAGCCTGTGAACTGACTCTAAACCCCATTCCCTGTTCCCCTGTGCTGCTGGGGGGAAGGAGGGAGAGAAACCAGGAACAGAGTGATTTGGGCCCAGGAAGAAGGGAGGGGTGGGGTAACATATGAAAAGTCCTGCTCTTTGTGTTGTCTGTGTCCCATGTGTGTTTGATTAGTGTGAAAATTAAATTATTATTTTTTCCCTAAGTTGACTCTGTTTTGCCCAGGACCTTAATCAGTGAAGAACCCTCCTTGTCCTTTGTCTTGACCCATAAGCTTTGTCCTCCTCACCCCAGTGTGTGTATGTGTGTGTGTATGGGGAGTTGTGTGAGCGGCCATGAGGCTGCTCCTTTGTTGTCTATGTTGGGCCCAAAACTACAACAATTAATCTCATAATGTCACATCTAACACAGAGTAATAAGCACATATCCACACATTGCTGTCACAGAGTTAAAGCAAAGAAATAGAGGAATGACAGCTAGCATTTTGCTTTGGATTTTATACAAATGCTTATGCTTCAGCCTCCAAATTACTTTGAATTAACATACCATGGTAGCACATATTACTCATAAAATGTGAACCTTCAAGTACCCACTCCTGGAAATACCCATAAACCATTCAAATTATTATGACACTCTGGGGTAAAAAAATGTAGGGGATACAATTTAGGAGGTAAAAAAATATGCACTTGATAAAGAGGTTGTGTGACACGTAAAATTATTTCAACTCATTGCTTAAAAATAAGAGACAGATGTCAAATTTGGAATAAAGTGCTCCTCTTGGCATTTAGCATGTTAACTTTTGCAAAAATATCTTAAGTGTTACAGCTTTCTTAGGTGTATTCCCCTTATTTGCTTGGCCAAAGATTATCTTCAAAGTTATTAAATTAGGAAGTAGCATTAAATTACAAAGAAAAAGAGCTGGAATACTTTTAAGATATGGAAGGTAATTTTCAAATGCCACATATGCTGAAGACATTACTTCCTTTGGATTCTGTTTTTTTCCTATTCAGTGTTTACAACGTAAGCTGAGAGCCCCTTTCACCACCCTTATATCTAAATCCAACTAGCACTACTCATAAAAACAGGCACTAATGGAAAATAAAAGAACGAGAATCTGACACCCCAATAGTCAAGAGGCAAATTTTCTAAATGCAGCCTCTCCCATCCCATGCAGATGACACATTCTGTGCTAGACTGAACACTCAAAAAGAAAAAATTTATGTGTTAAACACACATAAAATTGTAGGCTGAGTTATTAATTGTAGCCATGTTATATATGTGAGAATTACACAGAGACACTAACATAGAATACTTCAGAATACTTTTAGCAGGAACGTAAGAAACAGAAATGTAGGAGCAAAATGATACGTACTTGAGTGCTAAAAGTATTCTTATGTTTGGAAGATAGTAGCAGACTTATCATATATAACAATGATATAGAAGTGCTCAACAAGTAATTCCAACATGGTGTTTTTTCCCTTAGTTCCATGTAACCAAGTGGATTACAAGAGATAGGGCTTGTTTCCATTTTATCCTTAAGCATACACAGGCAATGCAATAATTACACATGTAAGTATGTGATACCACCTAAAAATATTAGTACATATAGGAAATAAAAAAAATAGTTGTAGAATTTCTTTTAAAAGGCTATAATAAAGAATAAAAATAATAAAAAAATTACAATCTGAACAAAACTAGGAGAACCAAAAGAAAAAAGACTAGCGTAAGGTAGAGGTATATAATAATTACAAAGCTATGCAAAGGAAGGAGAAATACAAAGGACAAACTGTATTACTCAGTTTTAGACCTAGACACATCCCTTGTTCTTTTTTGTAAGGTGTTTGTGGAAATCATATATTTTTGTATTTTATCATTCTATTTTAAAAAAGTCTAAGTTGAAACTCAAAGTACAATGAAAAAAAATATCAATTTTTGCATTAAGTATTACAAATTAAAAGCTATTCACAGACCAGTTGACTTGCCATAAATTGTGGACATCAGTCCTGAGGGAAACAAAATAAAAAGTGCATTTCAGCTTCAGAAAAAATAGTATTCTCCCAGGGTAAAATCAAACCACTGTTAATAATTTAAATATTTTCTCCATCCTCAAAGTTAATGTGAATTTTACTCTCTTTCGTGAACTACTAAGAGAATAGTTTTATAGAGCAGTTTTACTTGTAATACAAAATAACGATTTCTTGTAAGTCTACAAATAACCAACAGCCAACTACCAGTGGCATCTTACAATCTCAACTAGGAAAAAAAACACTTCAACTACTACTACAGAAAGCAGTTTTCTATTTTAATATTTTGAGTTCAAATAAATAAGTAGCTCTGTTCCTCCTTGTCTACTTTAAAATGTTTTAATAGACCTTTCTACTAACTTGGCACTCTCTGCTTCTCGTACCACATCTGCTTAAAGCTTCAGCAGCCAAAGTAAATATGTTTTGTTTCACGAGCAAAGGCCAGTTTGGAAAGAGAAATTTACTAGCTGACCATATATAACTAAGTTGGAATGACTAAACAAGTGATGGGAAAATATTTCTTAGTCTTCTCTTACCTTTTCCAGGTTGACGGTTGCCCTCTTTTTTCTCCCTTGCTATAAATACACATCTACACACGTATATACAGCTAAAATTTTAGTAAGAGAAAATGAAGACTAAATGAACTACCAAAACTGAGCCACAAACTTCCCAGCCTTTCACAATAATATTCAGAGAAAGTTTTTCAGGGAAAAACATATTACAAAGTTTTTTCCAACAAAATATTTTTTGAACAAAAAGTGTTTTTTAAAAAGAAACCTAGATTTTAAAACATCATTGAAATTTCTTTTCATTTGCAGGACACAGAAGGAGTTCAGTTACTGAGGAATATAATGACATTTTCCAACAGCTCACTTCATCAACCACATCACACCTTTACCTTCACTCACAAAAAACCGAATCACATTTCGTATAACTGCTTTTGCTGCTCTTTCAAGGTGTAACAACTAATTTCTAACATTGCATTAGCAGCACTATAAACCAGCATTCTACATTTCCCTTAGGTGATTGTGGAAGCATTAGTTAATTCATGATAGGGTAAAATTATGCATAGATCAACTGAAAAGTCAAAAATTGCACTAGATATTAAGTTGTAGCCACACTAAACGACTTGGACACTGCTTAAAAATCAATACCTACTTTAGGTGAATCTGTACTCCACTGAATAAAGTCAGGCTAGTGTAAAACACCTAGTTGTAGATAATGTTGTAAGTATCAAAGTTGTGGTTGGTCTTCAAACTAGGCATATTTATAGTGCCTTTTTGATGTATGTAACTATATCCATTTAACTGCAACAGCAAGAAAAGGTAAAGCAGTCCTCAGGATCAATTAGCTTGAATTTTTTCTGTTTTAAATTCTCAACAAATTTACTTTTGAGTCCCAAAATTTGTGCCTTATAACAGCGCTGGCTGATGTAACCGTAGATACTACTTTTCCATGTTTCTAGGCTCCTCGTGCCATAGATCAGCCCCAAAACATTGCTTCTATCAGTACAGCATCCAAGAGATTTTTAAAAGATAAATTGTCTTCTGTTACTCTTGACCTTCTTTATGAAGGGAAAAAAAGCACCAACATACTAACAAAAAATAATTGTTCTCCAAATCATGTGAGCAGTTTATGCGACTACATGGGGCTGTTCGTGTGCTGTAAGCAGAACTTGTTCAGCTGAATCAGTAACTAAAAGCATGAGTCAACTTTTGAGCTAGAAGGTGGCTCTTACACTATTATCCAGACCAGCCTTTTAGGAGACAAAGACTAATGCTACCTAATGTCACTTACACAAATATTTAGCTGTTCACATTGTCTAGTGTGTAAAGCAGGGCTATTGATACATCCACATTTCCAGAATACTAATACAAACTACACCTATTTAAAACAAGGAAAGACAACAACAGCTCTAGAGTTCTTCTTGGGGATGAGGCTGTGGGGTTTTTTTTTTGTTTGTTTAGTTCGGATTTTTTCTTCATTTGTGTTTTTTTTTATAATCTATGTTAGTTACGAAGGTTGTGGTAAAACCTCTGTTGACACAAGGGAAGAATTTATTTTCTATATAGAAGGGAATCTTTAATTCACCTCTTGTCCTCTTTTCAGTCTTTACTGTTTGTAAGAACTGCAGTAGCTCTCATTTCTCAGAAAAAAAAAAAAAAAAAAAAAAAAAGTTTAACTATAACAGATGTTCTCTGCTGAAAGGAAAATATCTGCTTTTCCAATGGGTGTGGAAGTATTCATCATACTTTCTTTAAAATCACTCAATCATCAAATGAAGGTCTAGGAACACAGTGTAACAGACACCAAAGCTGTTCTCTCTGGATCCGTGGCTTCATAACATACTCCATAATAGGGTACGCATATTTGTTACAAACCTGACCATTTGCCACATACCAGCAACCATATTTTGCAGTTTAGAATGAAGTTCTTCTGTGCAAAATTATAAGCACACACAATAGGATTTCCAGCCTCCCCACTCATCCTGCTCCAAAGTTGTTTTCCCCTAAGTATCTAACAGAGAACTGCTGTGTGGAGAGGGCTGTTGTCAATTCCCTGGTTTGGATGATCTAGCATTTTGATGGAAATAGTTTGGTATAAAAACCAGGTCTTTTCCCTTTCCAGCAGGATTCTTTTTCCACTATTCTGTTATAGTAGAACTGTAATTCTGTATTAGTACAACTATTTTTTTTAATGTAATTTGATAATTTATTTTTAGGTGATCAGAACAGCAGTTCTGCACAATCTGCTAGACACAGCTGAGATACCTACACAGGTATGTGCAGCCAGACTGCTTACACGCTGGCTGGCTGCATACAAAGCAGTGGAGGCCTGCAAGCAACTACATTACCATGGATGTTCCCTCACTAATATATGGATCAGTGCTCAGGTGCTCTACCACTCTAGGACAATCATGTAGCTTCCAGTTGAGACTTATTTTCACATCCAACTGGCTTATGCAGAAGCGCAAAAGTCTGGTGCCTGATGTATAGACACATCAGAGCCCCAAATATCAAAAAGCAGAATTTATTTTGTGTAGCTGGCCAAAAGCATGAAATATGCCAAGAAGCATCCTCCTGTAAAGCTGCTAGAGAGGAGGCAACACCCCTAGCAGGGCTCAACTAGACATGAGCAATGGAAGATGTGATGTAGCACCTGAGAAGAGTTAATAATGAGAGTCAGAGGAAAAGTACAACCTGCTACCACAGTCTCAAATAGAAATTGGTGTCCCAGATTTGTATGTGTGCATTTGGCAAGTCACAGAAAGGGTTTTATATCTACTCCTCTGGCCAAAAAAAGGAGCTGTTTTGGTGTCTCAGCAGAACTTGCCAGGTGCAAGTTCAGTCATGCATCTGTCAACAGAAACACTATGAAATGCTTCATGTAGGTCATGTAGGCTTTGGACCTACCAGGCTTGACAGCATTCCTTTGTTGACTCTTATTTGCTGCCACAGCCTTATTTCTACCTTAGCTTTTCCTGTTGAAACTAATTTTCTGGCCTGGAACACTTTAGACTAATTTAGTAGACCATCCTAATAGAAAACCTTTGACAGGGGCAGGACTTTTTGTCAATATGGACAAGTAAGGATACAATAGACTCTACTCACAGATGCAGGGGCCAGTCTAGACATTTGCTCTGATGAACAGAACAGTCTGTCATTCTGCTTCTCATCACTTGCAAAGGAGATGTGTTTTTATTGTAGAGAACCTAAAATAATTTTGAAGCTACTTGCAATTTCAGTTTTGGGAACAACCCTGCTCTGAAGCTTGATGATGAGTTAACTGAGCTATATACATAAAAGCATTAATTAAAAATTCTCAGAAGTTTATTATATTGTTTAGAAGTGTTTTGGAAAAGAGAAAAAAGAAACTTGAAAAAGCAAAGATTTCAATGCACCTAAAGGTAAAGACTCAAGAACAGCTCAAGGACTGTTTCTGTTCTGATAAGGAAAAAGTTCCCCTCTTCCTTTTGAATTTGCAGATAGACATACTAAAAAGAATTTTTACAACATTGTGCTATAGCTGAGCTAGTACTGACAGATACCTCTCAGATGTCAACTAGTATAAAAGTTGAATTAAGTCAGGAATTAGTTGAATTCACAGATTAGAAAGAAATGGTTATATATTTTCTATGTAATTTCAGAATTTTGTATAGATTAAATCTGTATATCACTTTTACAAAACAAATATTGTTATAAAGACTTAAATTTTTATATATAGCCTAAAAATGGTGTTGGAAAGAAATATTGAAAATTAGGTGATCCTAGATAACTTTTCATGTCTGTAGTAACAGAAGATAAGAAAATTGAACCATTTAACTAATATTGAAAGCAGTATTCGAAAGAAAAAGAACAAATTAAGGAAATTAAGTTCCTTTGGATATAGGACAGATAGCTATTTCAAGCACACAATCTATGATAATTCCTGATGCCTAGGCTCCCAAATCAAAACAAGGCCATATAGTTTTATAAAGTTCAGTTCTCCTTGTATACTAAAGTGGCTTTGCATAATAATCTAAAGCAGAAAACACATTTAAAAGAAAAAAACTCTCCAAACATTTGAAAAATGTGGTAACAAATCATCTAAATGGAGCTTCCCTAATGTTGTGTTAAGCAGGAATTACCCTCCTGAGAATCAGGAGCTGTGTGTGAAGCAACCAGAGTAACCCACAGCTAAATAAAGGCTAGGAGGTTATGTCCTTATAGGTAAGCTTTGGGCAGAAACAGAAGCTACTGGGCAAGCTTCTTTGTCCTTTTATGTTATGACAGCTGGAATGAATTATTGTAATGACCCAGTCTGGCTTTAGCCACTGAAAATGTTTTAAATTGTGTTTTGCTCCAGGGAGAGTAAGCTGGAGACACATGTCAAGACTCCAGAGAATTCCTGGGAACCTTGTAGTGATTTCTCAGATAGCAAAAAGGCTCTTCAGTCTCACTGAGGTTAAATAAAATTGAAGAAAACAGGTGACTGAGCAACTGCAAGAAACCCAAAACGAGTGTCATATCACAAAAATATCTGTAACTGTTTCCTGCTGGAAGAAGCTCCCGTCAAGTTCACAAACATAAACAAAAGACAAATGCCCTGAATTCTAAAGCTGACCTGATTGAGCAGACAGCGTTCTTGGGCTGTCATCACAGTAGAAACACTTCTTCACAAGCCTGAGTCACTCTGCAGCTTCTTGGAGCTAAGACCCAAGAAGGAGGTTTTTCTTCTTTGTATGCATAGAAGCAAAATGAATGAAAAATGAAAAACATAACTTTTATCTAGTACCTCAAGGCTAGCACTTAGACTCAGATAATAATTTCTGCTGAACTGGAAAGATGCTATTAAAAATGAGAAAGCCTAAAATTTTGGCTCTCAGACTGCATGACAGATATTATAATCCAAAGAAAATCCAAAACTTTCACCTAGAGTAGATGGTGATTCCATTTGAAGTTTCAGGATTGCTGAGTTTTGTCTCAGGTTGTATTTTTATAGAAACACGTTATAAAGTGAGTCAGTGGGCAGACCAGCATCTTTGGAGGTCTAATGCTAAATATTGAGTTTTAGGCATAGTGTTTTTGAAAAGATGTAAAATATGACCTATGTGCTATTTAAATTATCCTATTTAAAAGCAGTGATTCTATGTCAAGATGGTCAGACAATGTGCAGCAAGAATATAGTGTACAATACATCTGTTTCTTGTTAGCTAAAGCCTCTATCCTAGCCAGCTTTAAAAATTTATTTTCTTCTCTGTCTGGGCCTTATTTTTCAAAAGAGGACTCTCATTCTACTAGTGCTTCTTGGATCCAAGGAACCTCTGCTTGAAAATGCATGAGTCTCAACAGCTGATATAAGGAGCAGCAACAAATTTGGCCATGCAGAACACAGTAAATAGTATGAGGAAGCATCAAATACACAGAGAAGCAAACATAAAAGCTGCAGTTATGGAAGATGGAAAGAAATGCATAGAAGGAATCACTGAGAGATAAGCCTTCATTTCTAAAAGTTACTGCATGTTTTATGTAGGAAATGTGAATGCTGCACATTTCTAGTCAAAAGCTATCTATCTTCTCCATTTACACTTACTTCCACCAGCCCCTAGAGACTTCAAGAGAAGAAATTCTGCAGTTCTAAAGGGAGTAAAAACACATTCTGATTTGCTGTTGGAATGAGGAATGTCTGACAGCAAAACAGGTTTCCTCTGTTGTTTCCTTAAGGTTGGCCATTTTGCCTTTTGCAAACTTTAGAAAGGAACTTTCAAGAACTGAAAGGCTGGGAAAAAAATCAGCAGTAGGGGAAAGGGAAAGGAGGGGTATTCTTAAAATATATTCTTTTAATATTAATTATATTCTGCTGAAAAGACCCAAACAAATACAGAGCAAAACAAATCAACAAAATCTTTTGCTGTTGTAAAGTATATTCATATCAATGTAAGAATGAAATGGGACATGGTAGTGTCACCAACACTGGAAGTTTTCAAGACGTGACCTGGACAGTGTGCTAGATAATCTCATCTAGGCTCCCTTTCCCACGAAAGACTGGACCAAATGATGTTTCAAGGTCTGTTCCAAGCTCAGCTGTTCTATGGTTGCATGATTCTATTGCATTTTATGATTCCATATCAGAATCTTCTGCTGCTGCAATATGTCCCTCTATGCTCCAGAAAACAGGAGCTAAAGAATGAGAATGGTTTACATTTTTGTTAAGATGCTATTAAATAACTTTGCAGAACAGTTCTGAAATAAGGTCTTACACTTTGCGCCAAGACTAAAATTTGCAGTACAACATGTTATGCAAACATTTTGCAGCTCCTCGAATCTTTCATGGTTTTCAGCAGTGATCTAGATTTTCTTCAGCAGAAACAGAATAGAATAGTTGTCTCCAGTCTGGTCTGATCAATAGCATGGGACTTAGACAAGCATCCTGAATGAGACATGTGCTTTAAGAATTTAGGAGTGACCAAAATGGGTCAAATCAAAACACATACCTATTCTACTATCCTGTAAGCAGATGCTGAAGGAAGGGTCAGTTGGGGAAAAAACATAACACTTAAGACCAAATAAAACAAAATACTCCATTCAACACCTCACAGGCTGTGGATGTCCCCTTCCAGGAACTGTTCAAGGAGAGGCTGGATGCTTTGAGCAACCTGGTCTTCTGGAAGGTGTTACTGCCCACAGCAAGGAGTTGGAACTAGATGATCTTTAAGGGCTCTTCCAACCTAAACCATTCTATGATCTTCTACTATCTAACTGTTCTAAATATGAACTATAACATAAATGTAGTCAGCTGTATCAATTCATTCTCCTCCATCAATGAAGGTACTTAGAACTGTATTTTAGGAAGGTTTCACTAAAATGTGGACAGACCTGCTTGTTATTTAGTCCTTTTAGTTGGTTCTGCCTACAGGGAGCAGATGCTCCCTGTACCCATCATCAGTGGGTACTAAAGGCCAGATACAAAGAAAGATGCAGGCATTACGGAGCATTCAGCATGGCAGTTCACTAAATAATTGACAAAGTGCAACACTTAAGGATGGATTTATATTTGTCAGCATATGAGTGTCAAAACACCTTAGTCTTGCGTCAGACCTGGAGAAGGGTGTGCATCTGAAATCTTATCTCCAGCCTTATTTGAGGACAGCAATTAGTTGCCTCTTAGTGGTATTCAGAGCATGAAACTGCTTCCATCACTTAGGACTGAGGCTATCTGGGACTTGGGCTTCAATGTCTCACTGCATAAATGGAGGTAATTCTATAAGTACTCCAAACATCTACAAAAGTTAAGTCAAAATGTGTGGTGGCTAACAAGGCAGAAGTTTCTAAAGTGATCAGTTCCACCTGAGACAGCACTCTTCTATAGCCACATATACTCAAATGCCTTCCAATGTTACATTTTCCAGGAATCAGTATGCAGGCAGCCAGGCCAAAACTCTGGATAGCATTGGACCTCTAATTAAACTAATTGACAACAGAATGAATGGGGAACACTGATATATGACTTGTACTTTTATCTACCATTTTAGCCATTGAAACAGCAGTGGTCATATATATACATATATACACACCACTGGCATCCAAGATTCTTGGCATGAGAGCACTAGGAAAAGCTGGAGGTCTGTATAATAGTGAAAATCTATAATACTGCCTAACCACAATATCCAGGAAGAAAAAAAGGGCAGAGGAAAAGAAACCAAACAAACAAAAAACATCTACAAAAAAAAGGCTACTTTACTTCTCAGGCCATTGTGCATTCATCTGAAATGTAACTAGATGCCACCAGTCCCTGGTGGTAAGTTGTCTGTTGAGACTTGGACAGCCCTACAGTCCTTTCCTGAACATAAGTATAACTGAGGACAAACAATGTTTCATTTCAGCAGACCACAGGCCAAGTAGGCCATAAAATAACTGCAAAAATAAAATGTAGTCATGTTAACTATCACTTTTTTTTTTTTTTTTTTAAGTTGTATGCATGTGCCTCTAGGTGTCTGAAGTGTCATGATAGTCCTTCAGGCAACCTAGGAATGAAGGACTCCAAGAACAGCATAAAAGCTCAGGAGAGAGGCTTCTCCCAGGACTCTGAACAGTCTGAGGCACTTTTCCATCACAAAAGGCAGATGGTAGTCCTCTTTCAGGAGGAGGACAGATGAAAAACATTGAAATGTTAACTTGCTGTCTACTCTTTAAATTGCAGAAGTCAACTCTCAACCAAAATAAATATTCCAGTTCTTTATCTCCATGATTGCTTTGACGTGTCATTCTCAAAAGATCCTGAGTTCCCATGAGACTATATAGCACAGAGATTCATAGGTAACATCACTGTGACAGCTTCTAGTCCAATTATCTAGAAACTACAGATTTCCTTACAGAATAATTCTTTACAGCAAGGTCTCTCTTTGCTTCTAAAAGATAATCCAGTAGAAATTTAAATATTCCAGAGCAGTTTTAGAAAGAACATGATAAAAAAATGTCCTTTACTCCTATTAATTTTGTAAAATAGATCTTCCTTTGCCAATGCAATAATTTTTCTTGCCTTTATTTGGCATTTTTGATCCCTAAAAACTGCAAAAATTATTAACATTTCCTGTACTGTTGATAGTTTTATAGTTGTCCAGAGCTTCCTTCACATATTGAAGAAATTTTGCTTGTGCTCTCAGTTTCTCAGCAGTGTTGACAATCTCTCTGTGACTAGCCTACATTTATTTTCTCTTAAAGTACCAGCAAACTACTGAGTACTCCATGAAGGCCTCAGAGGGAGAAGTCTGCCAGAAACCTGGCACAGTTCACATAAACATCCTGCGGTCATCAGCACATCCCAAGGTGGAATCCAACTCTGAAACCCAATACAATTTATGTACACAGGACATACCAGAAAAGATCTGGATTTAGACAGGTATAAAAAGGAACCAGAAGAAAAATATGCTAGTAATGTTAATTTTACTTTAACTTACTAATACATAGGTAAGCAAATACATCCCACCACAGGTTTACAGATACAGGCAGTCTATTTTCTGAAACAATAAGCTCTCTCTGGATGACCTAACATACATTCTTGTCAATGGACAGAGTGTTATGTTTGGGTCCTGAAAAAAGGAGAATGTTTAAGGATGCTCAGTTTTATTAAAAAAAAATATTTCAAACTGGTAACTGAAAGGATTTCAACCCAAAAAAACAATTTCCAAATCTCATTCCTTTTGCTTCTACTGAATTTGCAGATGGATCTTCTGTATTGAAGAATCTGATTCTACTGCTAATCTAATACTGAAGCCTGTTTCTCACTTACCCAAAAAACGTGAAGCCTTTAAAAAAAAAACCACTAAAAACAAAACAAGATCACAAATAGACAGAATTTTGTCTTGTTTCTGGTGCAGGATCAGATAACCAGTTACTAACTGGATAAGCCATTCAATGGCAGTAAGGCAATGTTGAATTGATTATCAGGTTTAAAGATAAAAGATGTGATGAAATTAGCATGTGTAAAAAGTATCAAGCAACATCTAGATACCATCTCCAGTCAAAGAATTAATTTTAGCCTTAGCTTCCGAGATTCCAACTTTTTTCCTTCACATAGAGTAAGTAACATAGCATGCTATTTCAGAACCTTACAGGGTTTACATGCAGACTCCTGTATTTCCTACACGTTTATAAAGCCCTCTTAATCATTATACATTTTTTTTCCTCCGCAGCAAGTAGTTCTCAAACTGGAATCTACAGTTTGTGGGTGGCCAAATATTTTTGCCTTTTGAACAGTCTATAATAGGTGCTAGGGAAGACAGCCAATTGTTTTAAGTCATACTCCATTTCTGTCTGAGGCAAATTTGCAAAGAACTCCAAGGTATTTGGAGTAGACCTTCACCACACTTCTTGATCAACTCTCACTCCCTTATATTTCAGTTATAGCTGCAATGATTAGTATTCTCAGGAAAAACACATTTTAAAACAGACCTTTTAAAAGTTCTAATCAGAAACACTAAACAGATGCAATTTGGACAACAGACTTCCTTTGAAAAAGATTGTCTAAAATTGACTTTCAAGCATACTGTAAAGACCTACTAAATCCATTCAGTAGTGAGAATAAAACGAAATGAAACTACAGCAGTTTCATATGCAAACGATAGTGAGTTTCAAACCTTAGTCACAACAGCATAATGCATAGCAATATTAGTACACCCATGAGTGTCCGTAAAATGCAAACACACAGTACACAATCTCTAATTAGTCGTAGATGGAGATGGCTCATTGCCCTAACAGCCTGGAGCACAGTGCAAGCTGTCCACAAAAGCATCCACCCTGCCTTTACCTCTGGTTTTGTAGTAGCTCAACACAGGTTGCAGCCAGGCTGCCAAGTAGAGGAAAACTGTCTGAGCTATGTACTCACCACTAAGGTCCAACAGCCTTTACGCAGCCAGAGAGCAGTCTAGGAAGTCTTTACCTGCTCCACTTATGAACCACTCATATATAACTCTGTCAGTTCTCAAATCTTTGATGTGAGAGTCTTCTGCTTAAAGCACTTAACAAAAAAATAAAAAATACCATCCATCACATTCATGTCATTTTTTATGAAATGCAGGAGACATTGAAGCTTGTGAATATGAGTCAGCTAATACAGTGTCACCTGTATAGCTTTGCAGACCTGATGCATCTTCTGTAATAATAGAATCAAGTACTTCTCTAGCACTTTTTTTTACAAGCTGATAATGCTTGCAAAAATACAATCCCAGCTCAGCAAGACTAAAACCAGTCCTATTAATAATCATCAGGACCAATTAGGCTCCATGAATTCAACCTTATTTTGGATAAGGGAGAGAGTACAGGAAGTTTATATGTACACAAAACCAAAACTTTCCTAAGTTTCAATTTAAATAAATAAAAAGGAAACAGCAATATTTAAAATGCCACTTTTAAGAAAACTAACAAATCTCGTATTTTTAAATTGAACTCAGACAACTTGTATTTGTTCTCGCTATAAAAATCTGGATTTTTTTATTTCCCCATCTTTGGCACTTGTTTTTAAACATGAAGTTTAAAACCAGCTTTGTGCCAATTGTGCCAACCCAGGAGGTAGTGAGGTTTATGAATGAGACGATTCAGCAGGCTGACTACCTGCTCCTGTAACACCTATTTTTCATCAACTATTTGGAAGATTCCTCTAATTACTGAATACCTGAGAAGCTGCTTGAACTTTTTCACCTATGGAAAATTAGGGGTAGTTCCCACCCTTCTTTTACCGTGGTTTCTACTTTATTTACTGTAGTCCAAGGGAGTCTGAAAGAAACCTAAAGTCCAGCATGCACAGAGGTAGAAAAAGATAGTAAACACTTTTATTAAAGTGAGACAAAAAACAGAGCATGAATTAACGGAAGCATGAAAATGAGTGAAAATTACCTTATCTTCATATATGCATAATGAAACGGAGCCACAAACAATGTAGTGTTGTTAAAAAACATTCACCTACAATAGTATCTGAATCTGAAGAATGTACATCAGAAATTAAAGTCTCAAAGGTTTCTCTATAACCCATGTGGAACACATCCTTTTCTGATGTTTCAGCACGGTCATTTGGTGCCTCTACAAGTGAACTCAGGATACAACTATAAATATTTAACTGGGTGTCATCTATTTAAATGCAATACTATATTAAATAGAGTTCTTGTGATCAACAGTTACCTGACCTGAACAGAACAAACTGGTCATCAACCAGTCATTTTTGCAGTTCCAGACTAAATACAGACCATCTCTCCATTACTACACGAAAGTAGAACATTTATTCAACCACAATTACAAGTGTTAGAAGTACAAGGGCTTTAAATCTATAAAAAGACCAATCCAGGACTGTAGGACTAACAGAGTTTCTTTTGTTTTGTTTATTTGAGGATTGTTTACTGTATGAATGGCAGTATGAACATGGATAGGACTGCACAGCCCTGAACATTACCATAACAAGCATCTGTTAATTACAAAAGACAAAATGCATTCTGAAACTCAAACAAAATATTATTTTGCAATTAGCAAGATAAAATTTCTTCACTGAGATGTTTTCTAGTCCCATGCAGTCCAAGTGGCTAGTGTTGGAAAATACCCTCCATGTATACACAAAGTAACAACAATTACAAGACAAAATAAAGAAACAACGACATCAAAACAAACCCCAAAACCCCCCCAGACTTCCCATCTGTATTGAATTCACAGATTTTCCTGCTTCCTGTTTCTTTGGGTGCATTTCACTTGAGGACCAAGAAGCTGAAAAACATCTGCATTAGTTTTCTCCAGTAAAAAAGGTACAGAGGAGTAATTTGTTCCTCTGCACTCCTATTGAGGGCTTACCTGGCTGCTATCACGGGAGCATGCAAACACTCTTCAGCATTGTGTGACAGAAAGGGAGAGAGGATGCTTTTAAACTGGAGAGGATTTAGGAGTTTCCAGAGTGTCATAAAGTGCACCACAAACTAGGAAACCAAACTACTTCTTCAATTTCATGGCAGACTTTCAAACTTCTCTTAGAAACTCCTGAGCGTCTGTCTTTGAAAACTTAAAATTGGAGACTGGAGAATTTTTTCACCAGAGATGGTGCTACAGGCTATTACAGTCCATTACAAAATGCTAAGTTCCATGAGGGGTTTTGAGTATAAGCACGTTAACAGAGGAAAACTTCTCACACACTAGGGTAGAATTTTCAGAGTTTACTTCAGGCAGGTAACAAAACAAGAACTGACACCATCAGAAGGCACTTCACATAGATACTGAGCTATAAGAAGCAAAATAAATGTTTCCACTTAACTCTGTTGGCATCTCTTGTCATCAATAAAAAGTTACTCCTAATTTTTCTCACTACTTTTCAAACTACAGGAAAAACCTCCCACCAACACCTTCTTGCCTGTTTCTTCAGAAATTACATTATCCAACCAAACAAAAGGACTAAACAGCTATTTTAACATGAAAAGTAATTATAAACTACACAAATTTCAGGATTAAAACTAAAAGCCAATTATTAAAAGTAAGACAAATTCTGAGTTCAGATGGAAACTTTCGCTTTCAAAGAACTCACAGTTCTTTGAAACTATCTAAGCACATGGTTTTGCTAAGATGGCGCAAAATCAAGATCATAAACTCTAAGTCAAAACAATAAATCTAAACAAATTCACACTGAAAATCCTCAGTATCAGGAACATAATTAGCCAGTTCTTAACTATCAGAAGGACCTAACCCAGTCTTTCTCCGAGTTTTGCATAATACTATGCTTAAATTAAGCTGTTCCCCTTTTCTTCTTTGTAAGCAATTGCTAATCATGGGACTCATTCAACTCCTTTGGCAAGTTACTTTCAGAACTGCAGTGAAAGTCAGTTCCCATTTCCCAAAGCATGGTGCCACTTCCATGTCACTTACACACGTGTTTCCATTCTGTGGGAGTAAGACACTGAAGGACAGAAGATTCTGGAAAGCATGTGCAAGTGCATGCTTTCTAACAACATTCAACAGCAAATTGAACATTCAGTCAGCAAACTTGATGACATACTGCAGACTGCTGAAAACTGCATTAAAGACTGTGATTCTAGTACCTACTTCATATGGTCCAGATAAACTATTTTGAGTCTTTTTATTGCAGTTAAGTTTAGGACTTAAACTATTAAATCACTGTTGTGAAGGAATACTACCACGGCTGCCTTTATATGGGAAGAAGCAGCCGATATATAACTAAAAAGAAAATTCTGGAGTGGTGCAATGGATCCCTGTGTCACACCATTGGGATAGTGGGACAGGGGGAGCAGAGGGTAGTGGAGATACCTGCACTTGAAAGTAAAGACAACTAAATGCATAGCATCAAATGAAAAGCACCTGTATGTTTATACTTTTAAATAGACATGCAAATAACCCATCTTTTAAAAAACGTGCCATTACTGCAAATAGACATAAACAGGTATGTCTACTGCATGTATTTTTGCATGTGCAAATATATCCCAAAGCCTACCTTTCATGAGTGTGCTTAGAGGTAAATGCATATTAGTACTCTGCCAATAAATAATATCCACAGCAAAAAGGAAAACATACAAAAGAAGTGAACTCCAATTCTAGCTCAGTTTCCCGTATCCACAAAAAACAAAACCTCAAGCCTGAGAATAAGATAGCACAATAGGGCGGAGCTTGGGTTAAACACAAGGACAACAGGTTTGTCTGTATATACCTTTTGACCCCACAATCATCCCTATTTGTGCAAAGACACACGGATTATTCACTTTCCTGGACAGAAGGAGCTGAGGCAGGAAGTGAGGTGGCTGGGCAAATATCACTGTACATTATTGGTGCTTTTGTAACATTAAGTGTGCCTGCTTTGGGGGTATTTATGAATTAGGCTAGAAATTAGCATGAAACTGTGTGTGCATAAAACCATCACCTGCTGTTCTTAACTTCCTTAACCAAATATTGTCAATTTAGCAACAACCACACTTCCCACTAAGGGCTGTATATTGAAATGTTTTCAAATCAAAAGCTATTTTTGGATTTATGTGAACCAAAAAAAGAAGCTGGATTTTATTTCTTCAAGGAGGAAATTAACTCTATGACCATACATTTGCTGCCTCTGTCGAAAGGGGATGATTGGATTCTCATTTGAATTTATAGAGAATAATTTTTAAATAAAGCACCTTGAGAAATTACATAAACAACTTGGGGACAAAGTTTCCTTCTTCAAAAGATTAAAAAGAACTGAATGCATGCAGAGGGAGTGGACATCTTAGACACACAAACATTCTCTAAAAACCACTGACCAGATTGGACACACAAACTTAACAAGGAAAGCAGGCTTCAGTCTGAAGCCCTCTGCAGTGGAAAGGGTTTATTTACAAAAATGGAACATAGTGTTGTTTAGAGGATGGCTAGGAAGAAGAATAGAAGAAAAGAACTGTTCAACAATACATTAAATAAATTATTGCAGCAGTCTTTAAAACACAACATTAATACAGCTCTCTAGTAAGCAAAGGAATTAGCACAATTCTAAGTAGAATAGACTTGATGGTCCATTGGTCTCTTTCAGTACAGTAACTTGTGTTCTAGGATATTTGCCATAATACATAAAAGCCAAAAAAAAGTTGTTACTTGGAGAGTGTGGAATTAAACAAAGACACAAAGCAGGTAAAATTCAGCCCACGTTAACCTGCCATTCCACAGGATAGCTGCAGAGTTCAGGGCCACCAGCTCAATGTTTCAGTTGGAACAGTAACAGGTGTCCCTTCTGTACCTAGCATGCATGAGAACTCCCCGTAATTCAGGTTATTTAGTAGCATTCCTATAATGTAACATGCTAGTGCCCTTGCATTATTACAAGATGTCTACAATTGGTATTAGGATACCGGTACATACATGTTCTTTTGCATAGGTACTGCTTCTAACTCACCAAAAGGCTCTCAGATAGCTTCCTCAAATGGCATAAATTAACTTGAAAAATATATGCTTGCTTTACCATGACAGTAACTTGTAGCATAAGCTTAGCGTCCTTTAGGAACATCACAGATGTATCTTATCTTTGTTTTTTGACTAAGTTTTGGTGCAAGGTAAAAAGAATTTCAGACACATCCAAAAATATAGCTCCTACAAGACTGAATACCACAATGTCAAAGAAGTCTGCAATTTGCAAGAGTTTTAATACCTAGGTAACATATATAAGTACTTTTGCTGAGAATACGT
Organism: Chaetura pelagica; assembly: GCF_000747805.2. Taxonomy (NCBI): domain Eukaryota; kingdom Metazoa; phylum Chordata; class Aves; order Apodiformes; family Apodidae; genus Chaetura; species Chaetura pelagica. Next base: position 3,040,509 of record NW_009952066.1, on the reverse strand, counting down.
ATTAAAGGAAAGTGCACTATATATTTATTTCTACAGTTTCATCCTTAATGAGAAAGGTTTTTCTTATTTTGTCTTTCCATCTTAAATGAAGTTTCAGAGTCACAAACAATTCAAGGACTGAAAATGACTGCCTATTTAGTACTGATCAAAGTGATGCTGAAACTCTAAGATTCATTATTTATTCAAAAAAAGAAAACTCAATGTGTGGATACAGTCTGTTAAGCAAGATTAGTTTAACAAATTTTCTTAATAGCTAAAGCCAGTTTTTAATAAAAAATAAAAGAGAAACTGCAATCAAATTTGATACACAGACATTAAATCAGCAGATTAAATTTACTAAACTGAAATGATTTAATAGGAAAAGCATGTATCTACAGCAATAACTATATTTGATTGAATAAACCATTAAAAAGTTAAAAATTAAATGCAGAAAAGCTTGAAAAAGCTTCAACCTCCTGAAACACCACTGCTTAAAAGTACCCTTCAGGTTCTCACACAAACATTTTAATTGATTATAAATTCTCCACTCAGATCTCAATGAACTCACATAAGTAGTCTCTATAGACTTTAGTGGGGTTACCCCTGAAAGTAACAGCTTAAAGTTCATAGATTTTTCCTCAAAACACTTAAAGAGAAAAATCCAAATCATAGAATTAAGCACTTAGAATTATCAACCTTACTTACAAGTTCATTATTTTTCCCAATGTTACCTTTCTTAGTTCTAAAAACAGAGGAGCCATACAATTTTAGAAAATACTGTGAGCAATTCAAGTGCATCAACAATAAGAAATCCAAGGGAAGAAGAAAAAAATAACAAAAAAAAGTTTAACAGGATCTAGGATGACTGCCCAAAATAGCTTCCCCCACCCCTAAAAAACACACATAAACACATAATTACTGCTTACTGATTTTTGAGGAGGAGCTTGTCCCCAGCAGTCACCCAACTAAGAGGAAAATAGTATAAATACTCAAGGGTGACACTTGAAATCATCAGCTTCTGCTCACTCACCAGTGGCAGAAGAACTCCTCAACAGAGGAGGATTCTCTGCTCTTCTACTCTGCATTGCAGCTCCACAACATTCTGGTATGTGATTTTGTGATTTCATTTCAAAATCTGGTTTTGCAGGTAACTTCCACAGGATAGATGTCTTCTGGTGATGGGGAAGGGGGTTGATATTTAAGGGCCAGTGACAGCATTCTTCCTGCCACTGAGGCTATTTGAAAGACTACAGATAAGGGTGACACTTGAAATCATCAGCTTCTGCTCACTCACCAGTGGCAGAAGAACTCCTCAACAGAGGAGGATTCTCTGCTCTTCTACTCTGCATTGCAGCTCCACAACATTCTGGTATGTGATTTTGTGATTTCATTTCAAAATCTGGTTTTGCAGGTAACTTCCACAGGATAGATGTCTTCTGGTGATGGGGAAGGGGGTTGATATTTAAGGGCCAGTGACAGCATTCTTCCTGCCACTGAGGCTATTTGAAAGACTACAGATAAAAGCATGGTTTCAAGCAAGGCAATGTGAGATTTATGCCACTGAAGCTGAAGAGTGAGGACTTGGACAATAAGGTCGTGGTAGTGTCTATGTATTTCCACTGGACACTTTTGTGGAGTTCTGATGTATGCAGTGCCTGAACTTACTTTTGGAGCCCTAATGTAACTCAGAAAACGACTGTTTCTGAAGACAGTTTTAAATAGGCTGGCATCCATTTAAAATTATTATTTTCTAATGGGTAGGACTATTGCCTCTAAGCCATCTATACAAGAGCTCTATCAAAAGTGATAGCAGTAATGATTCCCTTTTTCTTAGAGGGTTTTTCACAAATAATGAAAGTTATTTGTGAAATAATGTTACTTTTAATACCAATAGTTTAAGGAAACTCATTTAGCCATGCACAAGAAATAGATCTGAACAGCTCTGCTTTATAACAAACTTTGTCCCCTTTCTATCACAGAACAGATTTGGAAACATGAACTTGCAAGTATCTTCACTGCTGCTGTTTTATCTGAACATTGTCCATGGTATCGATGGATATTTTTCTGAGCAATACCAGAAACAATCCAGCATCAAGGGGCCACATTTTCTCCCATACAATGTAAAGAGTGAAGGTAAGTTTACTTTTTTTTTAATTTCTAAATAATAAACTAACACAATTATTCCTAATAGGTCAATAGATGAAGACAACCTCTATGTATATTTGATAGGCATTCAACTTTCACTAACGTTTTGGGTTTATTAAAATAGTGTCACAATTGCAGAAAGAGCTAGCAGTGGTTTTGGCAGTCCTATTGACAAAGATGCACACTTCCCACAGACATTTTTTTTTATATACAATAATCATCAAAGGCATATAGAGCAGAAACGAAATCACAGCTAGAGATCTGATTTTCAGTAGTGGGAATAATACAATGTGATTGTGTGCATAATTTCTTGATTCAACATTAGGGTTTCTAACAGACCTGTCACCTACAATATTCAAAAAGAACTACATACTCTCTTATGTTATCTCTACTTAAAACAGACCTTAGATGTGAACTTAATTATATATCTGATACAGCCAAATTAATCTAGAAAGACAAAAAAAAATTATATAGTAATAAAAAACAAACCTCTACACAGTTTTTTAATGAGTGATTTAGGTTTATACTTTAATTATCAGACTCATCTCTTTGCAATATAAAACTTACAGCTGTATGATAAAATGTTCTCTTCATTTAGTAAGTCAGTCTTATTTTATCAGGCAGTTTGTATACGCAATACATAATTGCAATGCTATACATTGGGACATCTTATTTCTGGGTATCCGTTCTGTCCTTCTAAGTCAAATGGGTGGCTCTACTTAGTGTTTGAAACTCTGAGTTCTATTTTATTTTTCCATGCTTAGGCCAAAGCTTTTTTAGTAACTTGATATCAAAGCTTCTAAATTCCTGGGTGCTGGTTTTGTTTGATGAATTGTCCCCCAAAGGATGATCAGCAGTCTATTCAAAGTCATCACCACTAAAATTAAGAGAACTGAGTTCCTTGTAAACATCCCTCCCTGCCCTACCCCCTGAACATTATTTTATTTTAGACAGCAATGTACTATTCAGAATAGCTTTCACTTTTGCTGTATCCCAACTACTGTTTGTTCTAATAATCATACTTGGGTAGAAATGAGGAAGATGAATGAGGGACTCAGAAAATAGGATTTGCAAATAAGCTTCTCTTCACACACTAAAAAGGACATTTTAGGCTCTTTCTGCATTAGAAAATAGGGTAGCATAACAGAAGCTGATCTGGAGAGCAGAACAGTTGCTGCTCAGGACATAGAATCCACACTACCTTAATTTAGGAGGTTTTATTTCAGAATAGCTCTAGTCTGATCCTTTGGACTGGATTCTCACGAGCAGCACATACTGAGTCCAAAGACACAGTCCTGGTCTAAAAGCCCAACCAGCTTTCACTTAGGTGTAACAAGAAAACTCAGCAGTAAGAAGGAAGTGAAAGCAGGATGGCTGGGAACTTAACCCCCAAAATGTTGTTCTGGGCTGTACCAAAACAGTCACAGCCTTCAGCACAAGGACTTTCTCAAATCCTACCATCACTCTCAGACTGAATTTAGGTACATGGACAAACAGCTACTCTGAGGACTTACTAACCAGAATTGCCAGTGGGTTAGGGCTGCATTTCCTCCCTCTCCCCTCGTTAACTTTCCATGGTGTTTTTCCATTACTTTATTCAGAATAATTTACATATTTATATTATTTTTAAAGCGAAGTACAATATTTACTTAGTTTTTCTCTACCATACTTCAATTGCTTCACTTTTCGTACTGGCTTTTTCACCTCTCTATGGAAAATATTTGGGAAGGGGAAAATCAACAGCAAATTAAGAAAAAGAATAGAAGAAGCATGGTAGATGAAAATAGAATTAAAGGGGGAAATGCATTATCCTGAACTAGGTCTTCACTTCATATACTAACACAGACTGTAATGTGTGTGACGTTTTAAACTAGAAGTTCTTTGTCTTGAAATCTTTGAAAAGTCCTAGTTGAGAATAATCATTAAGTCTTACTGTTCAGCAATGCTTAAATAAGTCGTTATTGCAGGTTATGCTAAAGTTTTCGTATTTGATTCAATACATAAATAAGGCTTGGCAGCATGCATATAACAAACCAACTTTGCATCAAGATATGTGCCAAGACATACAAAAGAGTAAACATCAGTAACTTCACTTTTCTCGGTAAAAATCCCACTTCATTAATGTGTTCAGCTGTCCTTTCCTCAGAGGATTTGCTGTTGTCTCTAGACAGCACAATCACCAGACACTATAATCTAAAAGCAGCACAATTTTGAAACAATTCAGCTCCTCACGGAAAATCTCTGCAACAACATGAACACTGTGAGCCTTCAGTATTTTTTTGCAAAAAACCCACAACCCACCACTTTGGGAACCTAGGACTGATATGAAGGTGCATCTAAAACATGGTTAAGAAAGCAGATAGTCTTATTTTTTCCCTAGTGCTTTACAACTGAAATAGCACTAGCTCAGGAACCTGTTTAGGTATTTGTATTGAGGCTTTGATCTGACCTGCCTGTGTCCTCTGATGTGAACAGTTTTTTAAGTTCTATCCATAGATAGAACCTATGGAATAAATTCAGTCTGCTCCAGTCAAGTACACTATTTTCTCCGATAGGAGCTCTTTATCTGTGGTAAAGAGAAAATGTATGATATGTAAAGAAAAATTTACATGCTGGTTCTGCTGCAGGGTGCATGTTAATGTTGACATGCTTCAGCCTTTTCCAAATTATTTTTTTCATATGATGTAGTTATTGCAATTTTCTATGTCACCTATGCAACAAGAAAACCAGCTTGCAATTGCACCCTACTGAATCTGGGAGTTGAGCAGGAAGAAATTCAACATCACCAGTAAAATACCAAGGACTGCATCAGACTTGTCAGTGATACAGATTTCACAATCTTCTTTGCAGCTGAGAAGGAAGTATGTTTGTATTTTCAGTCTGTCAATAAATCAGATAGTGCTTTCTTTTTATGTGCAGGACTTTAAAACAGTTACCTGCCTTTTCACTGCCTTAAGGAGGATGAGATAGAAAGGAGTGCAAAATGCACCAGAAAAATTGAAAATGCTCTCTACGCTTGGTAGATAAGAACAGTTTTCCTGGCAACACAAGAGGGCAACTTTGCAGATCCAATATCAAACCAAAATAAAATGTATTTCATATACAGACATCTATTTTTTTTAAATACAGTATGTACAAGAATAGCTTTCTTACTCCATCTCATTTTTGGTTCCTCAAGACTAATGACAGATTGAAAAAAGCAATTATCTAAGAGACAGTAGAACAGTCACTGCAAAAACTTTCATTTTTATATATATAACTCCTACACACTGCTGTCTTTGTGAGAAACTGAAATGCAACCTCTAGCTGGTCCAATTGTCCACCTTATCAATCTTTTCTAAATAAGCATTAAACAGAATATGTTGCCATTATTAAAAATAGAATTAATGCTCTTCCTATATCCCTCAGTTTTTATTTTTAAAATGACTTCTTAAGTTTACACTCATCATAGCAAACTACTGAAGTGGTCTCACAGTATTCATGTTAATATGTCTAAAAATCATCATCTTAATTCCAAAAGGAAGCTGCAAGCTCCCCCAAAGTTCACAGAAAACTAAGCAGGGAGCTTGCTTATTTCTCTGTGACATTTGGTTAGGTGGCTCCACCTGCTGTTTTGATATCTAGGAAAATGAGGTATTAATGCCAAAATTCTGACTGCAGTAAGATCAGTTGTGACCTTGTCACTGTGAAATGTTTATGACAAACTAAAATCTTTAAGACAGTAGTTGAAAATACTTCATATGTTTACAAAAAAACCCCAACAAAACAAAAACAGAGCCATGGCTCACTTTTGGAGGTGCAAAGGGGAGAAAGAATAAAATCTCACTACATTGAAGTAGTTATCAAGTAGTTTCAGAAAAGCAGCTACACCTGCACAGGAACCTCTCTCTGCTTTCATTCATCACCAAGATGCAAATCTGATAACTTGCTTAGTCAGTTACCAGATCGTTTGGTTTTGTTGTTTTGTTTTTTTTCTTCTTTCTTAATAGTTAACATCTACTTGCACAGCATCTTTTAAATTCTAGAGGCCTTATAGCTCACAACACAACTCTAACATGTTTGCACTTGTTCATTTTTCATTTAAGAGCTCTGAGATACTTTTGCCCTTGATATCTGGTTCTCAGTGACCACAGGTATTAGAAACTGGACTTCTATGAGGTTCAAAAAAAGTTCACCCTTCACACATTTTCACCACAATGCTACAAGTTTATAAATCTGTTGTGGCTGCCCTGGTTGACCTGTTTTCCTCTCTCTCATAGGTGTGCAGATAAGGGGTGAACAAGGACCACCTGGCCCCCCAGGCCCTATTGGACCAAGAGGTCAACCAGGTCCTGCAGGAAAGCCAGGATTTGGAAGTCCTGGTCCCCAAGGCCCCCCTGGCCCCCCAGGACCTCCTGGATTCTCTGCCCTTGGAAAGCCAGGCATGCCAGGTCTACCAGGAAAGCCAGGAGAGAGAGGACTAACTGGTGAGAAAGGAGAAGCGGGACCTGTTGGGCTCCCAGGAGCAAGAGGGCCACAAGGACCCCCTGGCACTCCAGGCCCCTCAGGACTGTCTGTTCCTGGCAAGCCAGGACCACAAGGCCCTCCAGGAGCTCAAGGGCCAAGAGGTCCCCCTGGCGAGAGGGGAGAGCCAGGTATCCCTGGTATAAATGGACAAAAGGGAGAAAATGGATTTGGCATTCCAGGTCGCCCAGGTAGCAGGGGTCTCCCAGGCCCACAGGGGCCTCGGGGCCTCCCTGGTCCTGCTGGTATAGGGAAACCTGGTGAAAATGGTCTTCCAGGCCAGCCAGGTATGAAAGGTGACAGAGGCTTACCAGGTGCACCCGGAGCAGCTGGGCTGCCAGGTCCCCAGGGTCCCCCAGGAGAACCTGGAGAAGCTGGTGTCGGCAAGCCTGGGCCAATGGGACCACCAGGAGCAGCAGGCATCCCTGGAGCCAAGGGACACCCCGGACCTGCAGGCTTGCCTGGATCCCCAGGTCTCCCAGGATTTGGAAAGCCAGGATTGCCAGGAATGAAAGGACACAGAGGCCCTGAAGGTCCTATTGGCCTTCCAGGACCTAAAGGAGACCGAGGCCCAGCTGGTGTTCCAGGAGAACTGGGGCCTGCTGGGCCACCAGGGAACATGGGCCCTCAAGGACTCAAAGGCTTGCCTGGTGAGAATGGCCTGCCCGGGCCCAAAGGTGACATGGGCCCTGCAGGCCTCCCAGGATTCCCAGGAGCTAAGGGTGAACGAGGCCTACCAGGATTAGAGGGAAAACCAGGATACCCAGGCGAGCAAGGTCTTGCTGGTCCTAAGGGACACCCAGGCTTCCCAGGTCCAAAGGGCGATGCTGGCCATGCTGGGCTGCCTGGCTTGCCTGGCCCAATGGGTCCACAAGGAGCTAAGGGACTGCCAGGGATCAATGGTGAGCCAGGCCCCAGAGGGCCTTCAGGAATACCTGGGACCAGAGGCCCCATTGGCCCCCCTGGCCTGCCAGGAGCCCCTGGTGCAAAAGGTGAGCCAGGAGCACCAGGACTGCCAGGCCCAGCAGGTATTTCTACAAAAGGCATAAGTGGACCCATGGGACCCCCTGGACCCCCAGGGCCCAAAGGGAACAATGGAGAGCCTGGCTTGCCAGGCCCCCCGGGTCCTCCTGGTCCCCCTGGCCAAGCCATAATCCCACAGACGCCCGAAGGCTACATTAAAGCAGGAGAGTCAGGAATGTCTTTTGTGAAAGGAGTAAACCAAGCTCTTACAGGGATGCCTGTTTCTGCTTTCAGTGTCATCCTCTCAAAAGCCTACCCTGGGGCAACAGTCCCCATCAAATTTGATAAAATCTTGTACAACAGGCAGCAACACTATGACCCCAGAACAGGAATCTTCACCTGCAGGATCCCTGGACTGTACTATTTCTCCTACCATGTACATGCAAAAGGTACAAACGTTTGGGTTGCGCTCTACAAAAATGGTTCCCCACTCATGTACACATATGATGAGTACAAGAAAGGATACCTTGACCAGGCTTCTGGCAGTGCTGTCATTGATCTCATGGAGAACGATCAAGTATGGCTCCAACTGCCCAATTCAGAATCTAATGGTCTCTATTCCTCTGACTATGTTCACTCTTCTTTCTCAGGTTTCCTATTTGCTCATATCTAACAACATCCCACTTAAAAGATCCTGACACTTTCTCCTTCAGGTAATTTTAACAAGGTGCTGATCTGATTCATCACTAGCAGGTCATGCAACTTCAATTTTGCAACAGAAATGGAGGAGGGAGTGAGAAGGTGGAAGAGAGTGGTTCAAACCTAGTAGAGTAATATTATATGTTTTAACAGATTTTCATAAGAATTTTTTTTCAAATTATGATCAATTGTCCAAATGAATGCAACATTAAAATTTTATGAATTAATATAATGCAGCAGTCTCTCTCTTTTTTCTTTCTTTTTTATTAAAAAAATCCAAACAAACAGAATTTCTAACTTTCACTTCTCATAACACAAAAAGTAGCTATTCCAGGACTCTTGATCATACTTTCCTGTACTTGAATTAACTGAAGGTATTATTCAAAGTACACAGTCTCAGACACAGCATGGTCATCAAAACAGATAATATATACTTTAGCAATGTTAGTCTGCTGTCAGTTTCATATTTAAACTATCAAACAGGAGTCAAGAAAACAATCCTAATATAGTGCATACCATGTCACAGTTCCACTTTTCTTAAGGAATAACTATCTTGCAGAAAGGCAGCTTTTCAAGCCATTATGTGTTACTGAAGATCTAGAACTTCCACAATATGAAAAAGCAACCAGATTTGAAGCCTAGAAATCTACTCAGCTTTCTTTGATGCAGAATTATAATCTGCAGCAACAAGCTTGTTCGGTTTTTTTTTAAGCTCCTAACATTCTGTAAAACTAAAATGTTCAGAGTACAATAAAACAACTATCACCAATCCAGAAGAGTGTATCTTCACAAGCATACAGACATAAAAGCACAGCAGCTTTACCACCCCAAAATTGGAGACAGTCAGTAGACATAATTGTATTTACTACATACACTCATGTCTCACAAACATTACTGTTACATCACTATGAAAAGTTAATGGTATTAAGTAAGCAAGCTTAGCAAAATTATTGTTTATAAATTATCAAACCATAATAGTTTGATCACACGCTTCTTCCAATGACGACCAACATTCACATGCTTTAAAAGTATGATATACATCAAAACCTTATCAACTCTTGAACTAATATTTTTAGCTTTTTTTTTTTTAAACTGAAGTTTTTAACAACTTGATCTATAAGCATATAGGCTCATGTTTCTAAGTTTTTTAAGATCATCATTTCTTCATGCAAGCTAAAAACTGGAACTCTCTTACTCTCCACTCCTCTGCAAGCCCCAATTCTTCACTTGTTTACAAACAGAAGGGTGGGTTAACACCCTTCATTAAGTTGAGTCAGGACAATATGGCTACAAAAAAAAATAAATCATAGTGTAATTATCTAAGGCAATTACCATAGCTAAGACAATGAAAAGCAAAATCCACCAGACAACTGATTATGATCAAAGAAATCATGTGAAAAAGGGACATCGAGAATCAAGCGCACACTGTCAACAAAGCAAAGTGATTTGCAAACACTCACAGATTTCAAAAAATGAAATGGTCAGTCGTTCTGCTCCATCACTGACAATGGCACTACTAAGATGGCATTTCAACTTGGGAACTTTGTGTTTCCTCAAATGACTACTTAGTAAGTTTGCTTTAGAAATTTTACCCTGCCTAACTGTTAAACAAGCACTGCTTTTCTCTGAAGGGTTAAACCCTCTAACAAGGCATCAAAGGTATGGAGTTAACAGGTTGTGGTTTTCAGGCCAAACTCTGGGCTAAGAAAGATGGTGGGGCTTCCTGGTATGTACATGTTAGGCAGGAGCCAGGTTTAGGAGTTTCCTCAGGAAATAATGTTAAGCTTGCAGCTGAGGAAAAAAAAAAAAAAGATCTCTTTGGCACAAACTTGTGACAGAAGATTAGTACCATTAGTCTTATTTCACAGGGTAACCTGAAATAAAGAGATACTTCATGGGAATATCACAGATACAGGAAGAAATTCCTTGGTTCTTCTGACCCCCTGTGCAATGACTTATCCACAGGACATTATGAAATGGGAAAATAAGATCACAATGAGGCCTTTCAAATTGCTGCATGACAAAGCACAGTACATTAATGTATTAAAATATTTAAGTAGTGTATTACAAAAAAGCAAATTTACTTCTGATTTTACAGAGCTTTATCGAGACTAATGCCTATCAGTTATTTCTTATATTTTTAGCATTATTGTGAACATGCCTCATGACTTGTAACAGAAATAAAGGTGTATTAAATTAAGTACCAATACTGATAGCAGTTAGACAGGATTAGGTCACACCACACATCTGTTTGTATGCAGATTTCCTGCTCACATACACACACAGGTACCAGATAGGTAGATACATGCATAAACATACACATGTACACACAAGCAGACACTCATAGAAATAAAACAAAGCTATTATTTCTAATTTCAAAGATCAGACATTAACTTGTTTCATCTAGTTAATTCACAAATGACTCTTTTAAAAATTATTCTTTTTGCCAAGTACTGAATAATCCACAACTTTTAAAACCAAGAGCTTATAATTTGAAAAGAGAATGAACAGAACCATTTAAAAATAGTTTATTAGAATGGCTTTAATATCAGCAGAAAATAAAGTATATATTTATTTCATGTATCAGTGAGTCCCTAGAGGAACAGGTAAAGTAGTATAGTTCTGGTGAACAAAACTGAGTTTTAAGAAGGTGCAAACTACGCCTGTAACTAACAAATGTTGCATTAACAGAGGCAATTCTATCTGAACTGATCTGCAGATAACCTTTTTACAAAAAGCCCACAGTTAGAAATAATTTCAATTAAAAGTACACACCTGGAAGATTATTAATTTGTATTTTCCAGTTATTATTTTATATGCCTAATAAAAACCCAGAAGTTCAGTCTCTGAAGAAGGAAAATGATTTCTAGTGGAAGGCTATCCAAGATGTTTTCCAACTTTGATTTATATTACAGTATTATAAAGTTTGCTTTCGGTGGAAGAAGGCTATTATTAAGAAAAAAACCCCACCTCAATAATTTCTAGTAAAATGATACAAGAATGACAGAACTTTAAAAAGTTTTAAGAAATAGGAAAACTATTTCCCCCTCATTCTGTCAATTCTACATAAGGAATTATAATTATAACTACAGTGCTAAAGAAAATTATCAAAGATTAGTTACTACTTTTCTTTTTTCCCCAATGCATTCTGATCTTCTTTAGAAGTACAACACCACAAGGGATAGGGAAAAAATACAGTTCAAGGATGTCTACATTACCATACCAATCACAGGAAGAAACCATTTTCCCCTCCAAATTCAATGAAGTGGCATATCACAAGTGTTGCTTAAAAATAGTAAGAGTTCCAGCGAAGCTACATAGAAATAAAAATGCTAAAGACGCTCTATTTCAGGATAAACATCTGTCTACCACATAACCATTTGCAAGATTGAAAAGTAAAAGCTGTGTTGAGTAACCTACAGTGTAGTTGCAAATGTGTTCTAGCAAGCACATGTAATATTTTCAGCTAGTACAGTAAGTTTTCAGTGAACCCACCTACCTTTAAAAGCTGTTATTTTGTAGTTGTGCTGGATAGCAGCCACCATGTCCTTCCAGAAGTCATATTTTTTCTGACCATCATGCTGTAAGTGTCAAAAGGAATCGAGTCATTACATGAAGTGTCAGCTATTTTGAGCTTTCATACTGGAACAGTGACAGGAATGTCATTAATAAACAAAAGTATTTGCAAAACAGAGTAAAACACTATTAGATAGTAATATTCAGGAGATCAGGACTCTACCCAGCTTTACTGTGAACTTTGGGTAACTGCAGACAAGTTACCTACTTGCTTCAGAAGGAAATAGTAGGGCAAGGGAAAGAAAGAGAAAGGAGAGAGGATTCGTATGCGAGGAGCTCTAAAACATTACGAAAAAGGGAACATTAGACAGAACAGCAACTTACTGACTGAGTCATCCCACTGACATTTGGGAAAAAGAAGTCTCTGCAAATGCTGTAGTTAATTAACAGGTTGACATTATCTACAGCCTGGTACTCTATAACCTTTCACCCTCAGAACTGGCAAAGCCCTTTGCTAGAATACAGAGGTAATGCCCTTCTGCCAACACTCCACCACCAACACTGAATTAAATACTCCTCCAGAAGCCAGGCTGAGCAGCACTGTGTTACACTGTACTCTGAAGACTGCCAAACTCCAGCTCTGGCAGAAAGACAAGGGAAGATGATCTGCACTTGTGAACAGTCTCTCGCCATTCCTAGAAAGTTGCCCAGGCACAGAAGAGCTTGACCTCATCCACACATTCAGCATCTCACCAAGGGACAGGAAAAGCTTCTCAAGCAACTGAGCCTCACAGCGCTCTCAAACCCCACAGATTTTAAGAGCACTGAATTAAACACAGATACAGTTACACAGCCAGCCAATATTAAAGAGAACAGGACTAGCTACAGAGCCTGTCAGAGGTGCCCAGGGTTACAAATTACTGGGCAGAAGCAAAGCAAGTGTTACCATCTCTTTGAGTTCACTTACTGTGTAAAGTATCATGTAGTGTTGTTATTGCAGGCTTTCCACACCTGCACAAGAGTACATTTTAGTTGTCCTCTGTGCCCTGACCATTGCACTGATAACCTGAATAATGAACCACTTCGTAAGCATAAAGTTTTTTCTAGAGAGGAAAACATTCAGAAACTGAAAAAAACCAACCAGCAAACAAACAAAAAACCAAATCCTTTACATCATGAACCAAAACCTGGTAGTTTATATGTACTGTAGTAAACTGCCATTTCAGACAATCTGCTGTGGAGGTTTCCAGAAGAAAAGTCCACCCTTAATTTCACAACCAGCAAGTCATACAAACAAGGCTTTTTGTGCACAACTGACAAGCAATATGGCAATCTGCTTATCACCCACCAGCTCTGTAGGTTAAGAGAAGGAAAGATACAATGCTCTGGCTTTTATAAAGATACAATGCTGTGGCTTTTATCTTTGTTTGTTTTGTTTTAATCCATTCCTGTAGCAGACTGCCAAAGAAATACATAAAAGGACTAACAGAATACCTTTCATATATGTCAAGCTTCCATTAGCTGCTGAGGTAATTGTTCAGTTATGTTCAGGAGATACGCGAGGGAGCTTCTCTGCCTAGAATAGTGATGACGCTAACCTTGGCACAGGAAGATTAAACTCTTCGCTCCCCTTATATTCCATGCAGCTGACTTGCTCTTTAGTTTGGCATTTCAGTTTTTTTGTTTGATTCTTTTAAAAAAATCAGTGCAATGGGCTAACAGTTTCTCAGACTGCTGTTTTGAGGACAGCTGTGGGTATGTTTCCTTCAAAACATTTGACCTCAGAGTTGAAAATAACTGTTAAACATATTCCTAGCAAATTTCCAGTAGGAAGCATTCCTAATCCTATAATATTTTCTGAAAATGATAAGAAAATAGCCTTTATTAAACAGGGTCCCAGAACAGAAGCCTCTACTTCCTTTCAGAAATGTGGAGAAAAAAAATATTGTGGTTTCTAATCCTTAGGATGCAGCATGTTGCACGCCCAAAACCTGGTAGTTTATATGTACTGTAGTACATATAGTACTGGAGTAGTACATAAGTGCTGGAGGCCCAACACCTGCTTTGCATCATTCTTAGCTGGTTGCTGATAACATCCCAGGGAATTACTGTGGCACTCTCATTAAAACCAGCTAAAGCACAGTAAAATACTTGATAGCTGCTAGCTGATAAAAGAGGATGCATGACCCTCTTCTGGTAGCTCTCTAGAGAAATGGCAGAAGTTGAACTCACCATGGCTGAAGGCAGCACTGACCCAAGGTCAGTGTTCTAACTTGCAAACCAGTAACTGAATGTTCAGTCTTATTACATGCATGCTATAATATGCTTTTTCCTTCAAAAAGTAGGTGATTTGTGCCGATAATCCAAATAAAATATAAAATGAAGCAATACAATAAAAGTGTCACATCTGTGTCAAGTTTCTAAGCCACAAACAGTAGATGAAAGAGATTAATCATGCACAAAACTAAGAGTCTTACAGTGCACCTGTCCTCAGTGCTTCCTGATAAGCTAGCTTTAGCTAACTCTTTGTGCAGCACTTGGACTTAGGCAGCAATCTACTCAGCATGCTATTTTTGAGCGGAAGCTAAACCATCAAGTCAGCTGGTATGCAAAGGGATCCCAGACACAAATCTCACCACTCTAAATTTCACTCTGCAGGCAAAGTTTAGTATCTGCAATTGTCAGTGCTGCAGCACCTGGGTACTTTTAGCCAGAAGATTACGTTGGTACCCTTTTGACACTAATATACTTACTGTAAGAGAACCCTCTCCTACACCCAGCTGCACACAAGTTAAAGATTCTTTAAAACACTACGAAATCAATCAGCATAAAAGTTCAGAGGTAAGATTTAGGACCTTCTGTCTCATCTAAGAAGCACTGAAAAAGGTTCAAGCAATTATATTTTCCACCTTAAGAATTAAACTTACTGTTTAGCAGAGAAAAAAAACCCTGGATATTATTTAAGAGGTGTATTTACATCTGTACACAAAGATCAATATATTTAAGACAAAAACAAGTTTATAAAAGGATGGAATTAAGTTTTCAACTCATTAACAGCTTGCAAATTACCAAACTGTGCTATTCAGAAGCCTTTCCTTAAATTTAATTCAAATATAATGAAGTATAATTAAAGGTGATTTTAAGAACTATATTCTGCATATCACAGAGTAAACTTGAGAAAACAGTGCCTTTCAATGTGTACCCTAGTTATTTGTGCCCTCTTGTGGAAGCACATTTATTTTGAACATGCCATGAAGCTCACAATTAGCTTCAGAGACAACTTTAATACACTAAGTCCTACATTAAAAATTCCAAAAAAGAAAAAAGCTAAAGACCTTGATGTTCTTCTGTACAGTCTTTGAATTCATTTAGTAATACATGCAGGAAGAGTGGCGAGGGAAGAGAAAGATAATGAAAGGTTTCAAACAATCCAGATCTTACCTGATCCAAGCTGTCCACAACCCTTGCACACAAGAGGGCTCCTGGCAGGTCAAAGTAATTATCATACAAATAGTATTTAGCTGGAAAAAAATAATTAAAAAAAATGAATCTACTTGAAAAATCCTTACAGTATGTCTTAATCACAAATTGATTAAATACATTTATGTAATAGTACAAGCTCCCATTTGGATTTTACTGGTAATAAGCATTATCTGTTTCCCAGTCTTTGTTAACCCTTATTCCTATTTCTAACTCTGATAACTAGGAACTGAAAGCTGTTCATCTATATGAAGGCAGAGAGTTTAAAAATACATTTTAAGATTCTGAAAGTTAAGGTGAAAGAGATGGGGGAGAACCATAACTTTTAAGAGTCAGAACAGCATCACTCAACTCTTCCAAAGTATTTGTTTCCCTAGCAGTGGAAACAAAAGGTATGAGAAGGTGTTTCAGAACCATTTGTACAGGTCTTACACATAGTCTTGTCCTTTGCACACACATGCTGCAGACAGTGTTTCAGCCCAAGGGGAAGCATGCTCACATCATTACGTGAGCTCCTAAAACAGAACAAAATCAGGAGGGTCCAAATGTCCCCCCAGACTGAGGTCATGTTCAACAAGTTTCCGAGGAGCGGAAGGACTTAACCAGTGGGGTTTTTTTATTCATGATCTTGTCTGTGCTATTTGTCAATATACCTAAGAGACAAGTCAGCAAAACAGAGATTAACATTCACAAGAGAGACCAAGTGCACTTTTCAATGAATAAGAAGGGCACATTTGCTATATTACAAAAGGAAACCTCTTCTACCTTGTTGCAAATGATTACACACAGTTTAGAATAAGCACAACTTTATGTCAGCAAAATCTCAAGGAGAGTTTCATTTCACAGGACAACGTAACTTAACTGAGCACTTTATGTGTATTACTCTTGACTGCCCGTATCAAAGTAAAACGGAGAGGAAGCACAGAGCAAGAACACAAACCTAGTCACAGTTCCTTCAAAGTGACTCCCAGCTTAAAACCAAGAAACTTCAACTGCAGGACAAGTTTTGTTTCCAGATCTGCTCTGTTCTTTGCATCTGCACATAGGCCTCCAGTAACAGCACTGATGGTAACAAGTTGACAATTAAAAATGTAAGATTTGACAAGTATGTCTTAAATGAGATTGGCTGGTAATCTCAGCCTACTTCATCAAGGAACAATCTCTATGACCAAAACACACCTACAAAGTCAGCTCATTTGTCTTGTCACTAGTTGCCTAAATTTAAGTTGAACTCTAGTGCTAGAAGTTGAAAACAAAAAAAATCAACTCTCCCCCAAAACATTTACCTATGCCAGTAATTCTCAGCTCAAATATTTTTAATTTTTTGTGTCAAGAACTAGTATTATGAGGCACTGAAGAGGCCAAAGCAATTTCAAAGAGGACATGCTAAAGTATAGCTACCTGAGCGGGAAACCATTCCACTGACTGTATTAAAATGCTTCCACTCCCTCCTTCCATACGTCTCCAGGATCTCTTCAGGTGTCATGCTCTTTGTACCATGGCTTGCCCTATTTGAGGTATTAAATCATTTATATAAGAAGATGAAAAAGGTTGAAAACAGCCAAATTACTCCTTAGTGCAAAGTAATGCGTTGCAACTGAACACTGAAGTCATGCAAGTTGATCAGAACTAACTCTCTTTATAACTTAAACGTTTTGCAGGACCTAAGCTTTTATCATATACATTACAGTCCTCAGTAAAAGCCCTACTACACAGAGGTTTGGTTGGCTGGGGGCACAGCTACTGTGCCTCACCTGCTAACGCAATGACTCTGTATTGCTCGAATGTTCTCAATTGTGTGAGGACACACACACACTCGCTATACTTGAACTTTCAATATACACTGCACAATAAAACAGCATGGAAAGCCTATACATGATTCTGAAGCCTGGTAACATTCAGAGAGCGCAGGGCAGAACTACGGAGAAGTGCTAGTTTGGGTGATGCAAGCAGCTGTGAAATACAGAAGTACACACAAGCCTTTTTAGGAATTAAAAATCAACTAGCTTGAACATCAAATTAGGCCCCCCAAAGAATGCACCAGCTCCAGTTTTGAAGCAAATGCAGACAGTGCTAGGAGAACTAATCCTGACCACTCTTCCCTTTATTGTGGTATACCCTCCAGTCTTCAGCACTCCAAAATTCATTATACTAAATGAGTTTTGGGATACACAGCAGAAACTCACAGGCATATCCTCCCTTCTTTCAATGAGATCTGATTTTCCCTAGCATCTTCAAACTCCTCTCCCATACGCTAACAGAAAGCAAAAGTAGAGTCAATCTTAAGTACTAATTACAGATTTCCAATTGGGAAAAAAAATAAGGGGGAATGGGACTGGAAGTTACATACTTTAGACAGATTTACTTTTCAGATTTGCAATTCAAAACTGTAGTCTATGTTTAAAAAAAGGGCAAAATTGGAACTAAGGACGTACTGAAAAGATGACTGAAAGCAAAATCCAGCTTTTAAGAGGAAAAAATCCCAGACTTTGGAAGTGAATGTGTCAGTTTCTATCTTTCCTTTACCTCAGGCTATTTAAATTATATGTTCTAAGTCTGCAGAATGTTGAATGTGTATCTTAAAAAGATACTAGTGCTCCCATTATTATAATTTGTAATTAGCACTGACTGTCAGGTTACTCACAAATCAAAGAAATTCTTGCCCTGTATCTTAGCAGAATGGGAGAAAGAGTACATTCATAGCAATCAAAAAAGTGAATTTACTTTCAAGATCAGTATGCACTCAGTCTTACCTTTTACTAAAAATTAGATGTTCTTTACTAGCAGAGAATGTAAAAATATTGCAAAAAGACTGTTACAGTAACACTGAGAAACTGAACACCACAATATCAAAAAGTATTTAAAATTTTACATCTAATAAAGGAATCTATGCTGAAATGATTATTTTAAATATTTAATACAACTGAGAGATGGCTTTCAGAAAGAGAGTAAAGTTTCAGTGTTTGTTTAATGGTAAAAACATTGACAATATTACCTTAAAACTGTTCCATCTTCTGCAAGTTTCACGAAGTTTCCTTCTTCAATGTCCAACACCAAGCCTTTACAACTAAGCAAAAAAATATTTTAAGGAAGAAACAAAAACTAATGCTTTAAGAGGAATGCCTTGTTATATACCAGAATATTGAAACACAGTTACAGAAGCTGTACAATGATGCTACACAAAAGCACCAAAACTACAACCCTTCAAATACTTCCATGTTTGAATAATGTCTTACACATGCAAATACATATTACTACAATGAGGACTGCATTTCACTTACATAGTAAATTCCTACTAAAGAAAACTAGTTTCTTTGTTCAGGGAGTTCAGTGACTGTTCATCTAGATAAGGTTGAAGGATTAAGGTCCAAACTTTTATAACCAAGAAATACGATATACTTCTGTAATAGAAGTGGCTTAAATATTTTTTCTTGGAGGCAACTCTTCTACTTCTTATTACTAGACCGATAACACAAATAATCAAGGGAGGGAGATATAGTATGTAGACTACGTAGTTCTACATGAGGCAACCAAATATCCAAGGAACAAAAGCTGAAGCAGCATTGTTTGGACTCGGTGATCTCAGAGGCGCTTTCCAACCATGACTATTTTGTGATTGCCACGCTAGCCAGCGTTAACAAGGTGAAGAGTTGACAGTGTAGAACAGACACTCAGCAAGAGTCTGTAACTCTGCTAGTAAATCTGTACCTTCCAGATAATCAAATCTACGTTTGTTTAGGTTGTTTGAAAAATTAATTCAGAGTTCAGTGGCTAGAATAATAATGAAACTGCACCTTCATCCTGTGTCATCGTGCACCCACAGGAGAGGAGATATGCCACGAAGGCAGCAAGCAAACCCCAGCCTTTCACAACTGACCCCTGAGTGAGTAGCACCAACCCTGGGCTATGAGCATTGCAGTCTTACAGGACCATGTTAATGAACCTCCAGCTTCAATAAGAGTTAGAGATATCTAGATCTTAACACAAGATTTCATGCATCAGAGGCCTCAAAAGATGAGAAATACAGATACCATTGCTTGTCTCATGAAAGTTGGAATCGATCTCATTGGAAACTGTACAGTCAAGTACTGAATTGTAAAAACAAACGATCAAAACCTTTACACAATAATGTGTGCATTATTTAAATAAACACCTACTAGATTTACAAGTTGAATTGAAGGTAGGAGGCAAAGGAGGTATATAAAATAAGAGACTAAAATAAGTCAGACTGAAAGGCTTGTGTCTAGACAACTAGAACCATGGACACAGCAAGCTTGGAGGCCCAGTTTTCTCTTCAAAGTACCACACTAGAAATATCTCACGACTACTTGTTTGAACAAGTATTTAAAACTGTACATTTGGATTTATCTATTGGACTTGACAATCATACCAACAACCACCTAATAAGAGAAGCTGTTTTCCAACCTGTGTAGAAGTTACAGCATAAAGGAAATTATGAAGAAAGTTTCCATTCTTTTCAACATACTCACCAGAAGTCTAAGTTGTCTGGAGCTAGAGTCAGCAGGTCTTCGTCATAACCCTTCTCTGTAACCAGATACTGGGCAAAACTATCATATATCAGCTACAAATGAAAAAAAAAAGATGCATTAATTATATTGGTTCCCTGGAAAGTGTCACGATGCAAGTGTTAGTTCCTCCTAAGTGAAATCAAACCAGGGAGCTAAGAACCCAGTCCCACAGCCTCCACTACTAGGAATTAGTACCCAGAGTTCTCTGTGCCATGGCAGATGCTCACAGAACAGCTGTGGCACGTGTCCAGCATAACCAAGTTTTCAACATTCTACCATATTGCCCCTCTGCATCAAAACTGCAAGACTGCAAGTACTTAAGACTAGTCAATGCTTCCCCCTCCTTAATCCTGTTTTATTTTGGTTTTTAAATGTCAATGTTAACAAGACTAAACAAGTGGCTTCCAAATCAATAAACAACTACTCTCAGAAGACATTTTAAAAGCACTCAAAGGAACATATTTTGAAGCAAATAGTGAACTGCTAGGTAAATTGTTACTACTTCTAGTGACTAGAAAGAACACCATTAAAGGCTGGTACAACAGTAGCGATTTATTAATGTAATGCGGTGCTGAAGTTGTACAAGAAAATCTATGTACACACTACCAGGTCCTTAAAGACCATCCAAAAATAGTAATTGCTCCCTTTTCCCCCATGGTTCTTTAAGTAAAGCTGTTCCCTGGCCTTTTTTTTTTTTTTTTTTAATTACAAAAACTGGAATGAATATGAATATCTGAGAAAGACTAATCTAAAGGCCAACACAGAAAGAGTAAGAAATAACTGCATCTTCAGCTGTGTCTGTCAGCCTAAGTATATTTTTATTTTTATTAAATAAGGATGGCATGTGTCAGTCCGACTGCTGTGAGAGAACAAAGAGTGAACTAAGTTTAGTAAACGCTTTTGAGATTTTTATCTTTTTTAAAAAATTTTTTGTTTGTGGGTTTAACTCTTCTCAACTGTCTGTTTGCCTTCATGGGACAAAACTCTCTTCAGGAAGAATGTGCCTGTGTAAGTTGCATTGTGTGTGGCATAACAGAAAGAAGATGGAAGGTTAATTCTAGAGTTGCATAATTTCCAGAAGAAACTGAGGAGCACATACATTTTCTAACTTGCTATTAATAAACCCTGTTTTGTAAGAAAGATGCCCCTCTACAGAAAGTCACTCACAACTAAAGGAAGTAATCCAATTTTTCAGCACAGGGCACACTGAATCATGCCTGTTTATAAACGGCACACCTCACAAATACTGTTTCTATATCAAATTATTAAGTATCTTGCAATTGGTGTAGGAGTCCCATGCAGTGCTAAAAGTATTGCAGGTGAACGGAGGC
Organism: Chaetura pelagica; assembly: GCF_000747805.2. Taxonomy (NCBI): domain Eukaryota; kingdom Metazoa; phylum Chordata; class Aves; order Apodiformes; family Apodidae; genus Chaetura; species Chaetura pelagica. The sequence continues at coordinate 3,019,364 of NW_009952066.1, read as the reverse complement.
AAATAAAAGGGGAGAAGGGACACTATGAGCATCCATGACACGAGAGAGTTTCATGGTAAAGTCCAGAAATTAACAAGAACGAGTCAATGAAAGACTCTCAGGGACTTTAATACGTGCCAGTAGGGGGGAGGAAAACAACCAGAAGTGCCAAAGGCGGGAAGGCACAGCACATGACAGCAGTTCCTCTCCGCGGGGGACAACAGAGCTAAGACAGAGCTGTTGAGCACCCTCGGGCTCGGCGTTTCATTTTAAGCACCAGAAAGTTTGCAAAGGTGGCCGATGGGCAGCGCTGCGGGCTCCCAGCTCTGCCCGCAGCATCCCTGGATGCGGCGAGAGGAGGCTCTACCTCCTCCCCGGCGCCGCTGCAGCCCGGAGCGCTCCCGAGAAGCGCCGTCCGCACGGCAGGCGACATGGCTGTCCCCTCGCTCGGGCACAGGCCCGCGGAGGAGGCGGCCGGCCAGACGTGCACCTGAGTTTCCCCACGGAGACTTGAGCCAGCAGGCGCTGCCGCCGCAAAGGGCTCCCGGCCCCCGCGGCCCCGCCGCCCCGCTCTGCTCTGCTTTCCCTTTCGCTTGCGGGGCAGAGCGGGGCAGAGCGGGGCAGAGCGGGGCAGAGCGGGGCAGAGAGGGGCAGAGCGGGCGCCCCCGGGC
>NW_009952066.1:2964521-3015831 GCF_000747805.2 Chaetura pelagica | reverse complement strand
GGGGGGTCTTGCTGAGAGCGGCTCCGGGGAGCAGCGGGAGGGAGAGGGAGCAGCTCACCTTGATGAGGGTGGTGGCAGCTTCTCAGTGCTGCCCTGTCCGGGCCCTCCTGGGGAGAGCCATAGAACCGTACGGTTTGGGTAGAAAGAAACCTTAAAGATCCGTCTAGTTCCCTCCCCCCCTCACCAGCCAACTCCTTATCTGCTGAGCTGTCCGTCCATATCTTGCCAACGTAGAGACCAGGGTGTCATGCGGGACAGGGCTGAATGCTTTGCAGAAGTCCAGGCAGGTGATGTCGGTTGCTCTTCCCTTATCCACCAATGCTGTGACCCATCGTAAAAGGCCACCGAATTTGTCAGGGATGATTGGCCCTTGGTGAAGCCACCTTGGTCGCCACCAATCATCTCCACGTGCTCCACATGCCTTAGAAATGCCTTCTTGTGTAAGTAGACAAACACTGCTGATACTGCATTATCCAAGTCTTCGTAGAGCATAAGCAACACTATGAAATAAGCAACATTGTACATATAGAGCTGTTAAAAAAAAACAAACACCACAAAACAAACCCAGAGGCTTAATTTCTTGGTGGCTTTGGTAATAAAAAAAAAAAGAAAGAACAGTGCAGGCTGCCTCTAGGTAACATAACAAAATGGCATTTTGATGGGTATTGCCACAGTGCAATTAGAAAGTGCTGTCTGAAAGGAAGCACCATGTTCGGAGAAAAGTAAACAGATGAGAGTTGCATTAACTTAATTATGTTCTCTGTGGTTGAACGTGAATATAGTGTCTAGTTAAGGTCAGACTCGGGATGCTCCTGAAGTTCAACAAGGCCAAGTGCAAGGTCCTGCACCTTGGTCAGCGCAACCCCAGACACAAATACAGGCTGGAGGGAGAACAGATAGAGAACAGTCCATAAGAAAAGGACTTGGAGGTGGTAGTAGCTGAGAAGATCGACATGAGCCACCAGTGTGTGTATGCAGTGCGTAGAGTAACTGCATCCTGGGCTGCATCAAAAGAAGCGTGGCCAGCAGGGCCAGAGGGGGATTCTGCCCCTCTGCTCTGGAGTACTGCGTACAGCTCTGGAGCCCTCAGTACAGGAAAGACAGGGAGCTGTTGGGGAAGGTCCACCAAGATATCAGAGGGCTGGAGCACCTCTGCTATGAAGACAGGCTGAGGGAGTTGGGGCTGTTGAGCCTGGAGAAGAAAAGGCTCTGAGCAGACCTTATAGTGGCCTTCCAGTACCTGAAGGGAGCTTTTCATCAGAGAATATAGTGATAGGACAAGGGGTAATGGTCTTAAACTGAGGGAGGGGAGATTTAGGTTAGATATTAAGAAGAAATTCTTCACCATGAGGGTAGTAAGGCACTGTAATAGTTCTCCCAGAGAGGTTGTAGAAGCCCCTGCCTTGGAGGTGTTAAGGCCAGGTTGGATGAGGCTGGTCTAGTGGGAGGTATCCCAGCCCAGGCAGGGAGTTTGAAACCTGATGATCTTTAAGGTCCCTTGCCACCTTAACCATTCTATGATTCTATGATTAGAAAATGGACTGGACAGGAAAATACATAGAAGTTAGGAATAAAATTCACTAATGCTAATAGTAGGTCAGGATGAGCAAGAAAGACATGGATTGCATAATTTTGCCTCAGACCATTTTATAGCAGCTTATTTCGAAGTCTCTCAGCATGTCCTGTGGATATTAATATACTTTCTATTGTTTTTGTGTATGTGCATATAAATATATGCACACTATATATATCATATATATCATGCATTATATATACACCATGAATGAAATATATATGATGATGCATACGTATGTTTTAGATATATAATAAATAAATAAATTGATAAATAAATAAATAAATGCAGAAATAGATTGATCCAAGGTCTGCCACACAACAGTGATCACAGCTATAGAGATGAGACTGCAACCTGGGAGCCCTGAGCACAAGACATTTTATCTTCCTAAAGCTGCTCAATTAAGGAAACACACTGCCCCGCTGAAGTAAATGACCACATTTTCAAATGATTACAGTAGGTCCAAGGGTTCACCCACAGCTGCTGCTTCACTCTATCCTCACATTAACTTAAAGTATGTCTAAGTTGAAGATAATATCAGTACAGTTCTCTTATTCCAGAATTATTTTTTTAAAAATTTTTTATTTTATTTTATTTTCACTCATACAGCTTCCAAAATTGTGTTTAGATTTGGTAACTTTAAATGTATTACTTTGCTTGCTATGCCTGTAAAACGTTTTGTAGTGAAACCTCATCACAAGCAAAACACACTGCAGTACTGAAACACCTTGACAGATACTGAAAATAATATATTCATTGATAGAATCGTACAGTGGTTTGGGTTGGAAGGGACCTTTGAAGAGCATCTAGTCCAACGCCCTGTTCACTGAGTTCATTGTAAATTGCATGCAATCTTGAACATCCAGGTTTTGTGAGTGTTGGACATTTATATTACCATTTATGACAAGCTATCTCAGAAGTTGCAACATAAATATACTAATCATATTTAATCTTAAATCACTTTGTATTGAGTAACAACACTCACCAATTGAGAGATTCAGCAAGTTAAATTTCAGGTGCGTGAAGCTGAAATTTAAATCAGAACTATGAAAACAAGAAAGACTAAAAAAAAAAAAAAAAAAAAAAGAGAGACAGAATTGGTTTTCAGTTCTGGGAAAAGAGGAGATAAAGGAGAGCTTGATGGTACCGTGAGTTACTCATAGATGTCATAACTGAAGATGACCTTTTGGGCTATCAAGTCCTAACTGATAATGTTTTAAGTTTCCAAGACCAGGCAGAACAGGGCAGTGGGTGCTGCCTGCACTCCGTGGCCTCGCGTTTAGTGAACTGCAGGGAACACTCAAAAGTGTGAGATCCAACATGTCAAAGTCTTTTACAGATGTGCAAAGGGGTGTTTTTTTTTTCATCCTGCCTCATGCCTGCTTTCCATGCAGAAGACCCCTAACACGATGTAGTTTCAGAGAATGGGAATATGCTAACATTCCCAGAGTGTGAAATAAATATATCAAGACATGAGAACCATGCCAAAATACCTTAAATGAATACTAGCTGTGACACCGAAGTTGTAGGTCTCTGAGCGAGACGGGTACTCCAGCTCCGTGCTTCCTTTGTCCTTAAGAGGGCAGCATTACGATACAATGGAGCATCCCTGCAAGTTAACCTTGAAACATCGTGAAACCTTCATCTATTCTACTTTTCTCAAACTTCGGTTTTATTTTCCTAAGACACTGTAAATTCACAGTAGTGTCAGTTGTGTCTTTTCCTGACTGTGCAGCTGCAGCCATTTGTCTATTTAGGCAAAGGCTATAAGAGTTTATGTTAAAAAAGAAAAGGGCCCCTCATATTGTCACAGAAGAGTATGCAATAGTGATATGTGAAAATAAAATAAGAATTTAAACAAACATGAAACGTTTTAACTTTGGACAACGACCCTTAACAATTCCTGAAGAATCACCACACATCTATCCTACAGGCAACTCCTGATCATGCAGTACTACTCTTCTGCTTCCTCTCTTGCACTGTGGATCAATAATCAGATTCAAAATCAATGTGGTGGTTCTGGAATAAGGATGCTGTCCCTGTTTAACTCAAAGGGCCTAGAAAGCATAAAGCTCACTTTATCCCTGACCTCACAATCACAACTTAAAAGAAAAACTTGCTAGTAGTTGGTGGTAGTCAAACAGGTACAATGCATGTTTCTGGGATTTTGCATGAAATGCTACTTTCAGTGGGGTTCTTCTCATGTTTAAATTAAAGACTATTTCAGGATTTTGATCTATTTTTTTTTAAGTTTAGGGCATTTAGAAGGAACCATCAGGGGAACAAAGCAAGGCTATACAGAAGCAGGTCTCTGACTTATTAGAGGGATGCTTTAGCAGACATACATCTAACAACAGTAATTCACTTCAAGGATACTCTGGTTCTGTGTAAGAGAAGGAAAGCTTTCAAGAATATATTTGCTTTGAAAAACAGTTACTAGCACTTACTATTTCTTTAGCAGACCTTTAAAAATTTAGTAAAATAAATACTTAATTTTTAAGGTGTCCCTCTGTGACACAGGGAATGCCTTGTCACTAGGTAGAGAAGCCCAGTTAACATACTTGTCTATTGACCAGGATTTAAGATTTGATTAATTTCTAGCTATTTCAGAAGCTTAACTGTTTATTGGCTTGTTTATTATTTTTTCTTATATGGCAAAAAATATGGACACATTAACTTCTTCAGCAGACTCACATCCTGTTGGGAGTAGGACATCTGATTATATCTGGCACCTCAGTAATATATCGGTTACATTCGCAGTCTCACCAGCATAGATATGAGAGTCATGCTGCTAAAGAGACAAGATTCCCAATACTAAATCCAGAGTTCATTAAAAGGTTAAACTGACAGCAATCCACCAGGTGCTCAGAATCTCTCAAAAACCTGCCTATTGTCCTTATCACCTCTCTCAGATCTTGTAATCTAACTCAAGTTGTCTCCATGCAGGATGAAAGAAGGAAATGAAAAATGGTGATTTTGTTGGAGTGATTAATAGCCAAGACTGATTGCTGAACCCTTAGTGAGTATATATTTTAAAACTCTGACTAGTTGGCTAAAGGTATTATAAAAAGTATTTTTAAAAGATTTTTCTTTTCAAGCTGGTTGTATGTTACGTTTAGTCAAAAGGAATTGTACTGGAAACATGGACTTTTGGGGAAGCTACACTTCCAAAGTAGACCTGTATGTATTTTATGGTGAGAGAACCGTGCAGTTTCTCTGATCTATGGGGCACTGCCCTCTTCTGTTTGTTTTTTTGGGTGTTTTTTTTGGTTGTTGTTGTTTTTTGTTGTTTTTTTTGATTGTTGTTTTGTTTTGTGTTGTTTTGTTTTTGTTGGGTTTTTTGTTTTGTTTGTTTGTTTGTTTGTTTTTGTGGGTTTTTTTAAACATCATTATTTTATTTTTACATAAAAACCAGAGTAGTACTCCTAAGTCCTCAGTCCTTATTTCCCATTCATTCATGGTGTATTCATGTGCATATAACTTAATAACTCATGGATTCAATTTCTTTATGACTAAAATTGGAATTTGTCTAATTCAAATATTATGAGGATTTCTGAGTTGTTCGGGTAGGTTACAGGCCTGTAACCTACCCTGTATTTCAGGCCTGACACTTGACTGCAGAAAAGAGAAATCTGATGTATTTCAGTACACAGTCTGCACCAAGAACAGAGATCTCGAACAACAGTGGGAAGTGTCACAAGTAGAAAACTACAGACTTGAAGATAACAGAACTGGGAAAGACCTAAAGGCAGTCATCTTCTTGCCCTGGAGCAGGATCAGTCTGATCATCCCTAATAGTCAATTGTCTAACTTCTAGAGAGGACTGAGGCAATTTCTTCCAGTGTTTAACAGTCCTTATGAACAGAATACACTGAGTTTTCTCTTCCCTCCTCCATGTCAAAACAAAGTCTGTGTTGCTCTAATGCATCCTTTTTCTTACATCTTTTTCTGTTCCTAGCAGATGTGATGTCATTGCACACCAGTCTTCTATCTGAAGGATGTTTTTATGTTTTCCCACAATTTCTTTTTGTCTAGTCCTTTAAGGCCCTTACTTAAAAGCTGAGGGTCTTTGAGCCCTCTTAGCTTTCATTCTTAAACTGGATGATATTAATTCATCTCTCATTCACCATCAAGATGGTCTATATTTTTTTAATTTTTTTTTTTTTCCACCTGGGTTACAAGGTAAAAAACTGGGCACATTGCTCCAGTTTGGGCCTTACTAGGGCTGAGTACAGAAATAATGAATGTAATGCAGCAATCTGTGCTTTCAAAGTAAAATGGAAGTTACTTAATTCATTAGCATCATCGCTATTTAGGATTTTCAATATAGAATACTATCCTGTTACTGTAATGAGTAGAGAGATAACTTTTTTCTTCATTTTACAATATTATATTTCTTAAACATTGATTGATCTTGAGAAGTATTTTCTCCTGTATGTGTTCATTGTGGAGAATAGTGGACACCGAGAGTGATATTCCTTGGATGGAATAATAAAATGCTAATAATAATGCTTATACATTTAAAAAACAAGAGCTTATTTTGAATATAAATTGCATTTGATGCTTGCTGTTCTGTTTCTGCCTCTAGAGGGTATCTAGTAATGATCGGATGAAAGGATTAAAAAAGTATGCTGTATTATGATAAGAAGGAAGTGATCTAGAAGAACATATTCTAAAATTCTAAGTATATAGTAAGCCTCAAGAAGATTCCATCATGCTGATGTAACTCTTTAAAGATCTGTACTCCATTTGTGTGTAAGTCTGTGAAGGTCAGAGCCACCTCTTCTATTTTTAGGAAAACAGTTATGTTTGTATTTACCTGTGTTGTGCTGTTCTCAGGGAGAGGAGGAACTCTTGAGAAGGTTTAAAGCTGTAGAAACAAAGGCAGAGGAATTTGAATTTGCAGAAATCTTCTCATGATGGAGAGTAAATTATTTTGTCTACAACAACAGAAATCTGTATCATAAGAGCTCACTGAAAGTGAATATCAGCAAAGGTGCTTACTTCCTACCCCTTTCCTTAAGTATATAAAGATCATGTCTTGCATGTTGGGTGATGTTCTTGGTAGAGCATCTCACTGCATTCCTGTGAAAGGCAGATAGAGCAGAAAGAAAAGAGGAAGTAGGAAACTATATTAAAAATAAACTAGGGGAGAGGGAGACCTAGACTGGAAAGTGGATGGACAGTGCACAGGGTTTAGATAATCATAGGAACTGATTATAGACCCAGCCCTTTTCCTACAGAGAGATTTTAGCTGTATAAAATCCTAATGTGTGCCCAATTTAAAGTAATGTGGAAGGATTTGTATAAATAGGTTTATCTAACAGGTAGAATAAAAGTAAAATAGAGTGGAGAGAGAGATGCTCATCTCTTCTCCCTGATATCCAGTGATAGGAAACATGGGAATGGTACAAAGATGCACCAGAGGAATATTATACTGGACATTAGGAAGCATTTATTTACCAAGAGGATGGTCAAACACTGGAACGGGCTTTTTCAAGTGATGGTCAATGCCCTAAGCCTGTTGGTGTTCAAGAGGCAATATGGACAATGTCCTTTATAATGTGCTCTAACTTTTGGTCAGCCCCAAAGTGGTCAGGCAGTTGGATCAGATGATCACTGTAGGTCCCTTCCAATAGAAATGTTCTATTTTAGTCTAGTCTATTCTTATTCTAGCTTAAACTTAAGAGCAAGTGTTTTTCTACTGTCTTTACATGTAATATTTCAGTAATTTAGAAGATGTGTTCCTTTACATCACATATGAATATATTCTAAGTTTTACCTCCTTTCCTACTTGCACAGGTCAGGAGAGAGTACTCATATTATTTTTGGAAGAAAAAGTCCACTTTAATTCACAGGTAGAACAATGAGCACAATACTTCAATGCACTATTCCTTTCCATCCATACTTCTTTGGACTCCTCTGCTCCTGTTGATCTAATTCTGACTTCTGAAGATAAAGATGGTAAATAGTGTTTATAAGTCATCCGTGGCATAGCATGCAGACTTTGATAGAGTTATGTAAGAAATTATCCTGACCCATCATAAGATCTTCATAAATATATACACTTCCTAAATATAAAAACAGGGTTAGTTTTGGAATACATTTTCTTAAGAGAATGACAAAGTCATGTTCCCTGACAATTCTTTGTCATCCACTTACCATATTTTTTCCCACCCAGAGATAGATTCAATCAGAAGTACTTTTCATGCCTTAGAGAGCTACAGTGTGATTTTATTCAGAGGGCTGTTTCATAGAAAGCAAATTAACTTACGATTTTTAACCATGTGTGCTGTATATCATTTAGAATAATGTACAATACAATGAAAAATAATGGCTGAAGTCTGGTCCCACTGTAGATAATGGCAAACCTCACATTAAATTTAAGCAGAGTGAGATCTGATTGTTTGAACAAATAGAGAAAGTCTCTTTTCTGTCACTCCTTGACGGAGCCTTATTCCTCTGTGTTCATTTGTTGTCAGACGCAGCATGTTTTAGGCCCGAGTTCAGCTAATAAATAAGCAACCCTCATCACTGAAGCACTTGAAAATGTACTTTTAATGCTTTCCAGAGTAGAGATGGATTACTGTATCAGCCTTATGAAAATAAACACCCAGAGTTTTCTCATTACAAATGCGAAAGATTTAAAGTTGGAAAATGTCGAACCAAATATAACGCCATGTCTTTGTGGATTTATGGTTTAAGATAATACACAAAACCAGGGACGTGATTAATGAATAAGAGTAAATAATTTTGTCAAGGGTAAAATTATGCACATAATTTATTTTCATTGAAAAGAATGGCAATTTGCAAATTACAGAAACAAAATAGAAGTGCTGATTAAAAGGATTATATAAAAGCTACGAAGTAATAGTAATGTATTCCGTTCTAATGTGCAAATGGAAAGAAATATAGCTGAAAAGACAGCTGTAATAAAAAAATCATTGTGTTTCATTTCAATTTGTTACCTTGAAAAAAAAATGCACAACTTTAAAATGTTTAATAATTTACATTATACCACAAGCACACTTTCAGAACAGTATGCATTTGCTTTTCTTCTAATTTCTTTAAAGATCATGTTATTTGAATATTTTACTTTGCTGAAACATTCAGCTTGCTTTATCATAATGCGTTTTCTAAGTGAGGTACACTATGTCAAATATTTAAATTAACATATATTAATGCAGCAGTACAACTACTGACTTGAGAGAGATTATACTATATAGAAAGTGATGCTACAGACAGTAGTTTCATACATTATTTAATTATTATTCTTTTATTTTATATCTTAATTTCTTGCTTTCTCACATGGAGTTTTTTTTCCTGTTTGCAAAATCAGAAACAATTTCAGATTTCTGCTGTGATCTCATTATTAAGAAAAAAAATTATCTTTTTCAGTTTTCCAGTTTGAAGTGACTCATATTTCTTAACAAAACTGTTGGTGGACATTGCTTTGGAATATTCGTTTTCCCCAGCAGAGAAAATTCTAACTGTAATTCTTTCTGCATAGCATAGGGGAATTGTTTCAAACATCATGTATCATCAGTACCAAAGACTGATGCTCAGTGATGTTCACTCCCTACCTCTGAAATATGGAGCTGCATGTTTATGACATGGAGGAGGCTTCATTTTTTCTAAAGTGCTGAGGTTTTATGTAATTATACCAACAGTCCCACACAGAGCACAGACAAGTCAATACACATAGGAAATATATTAAATGAAAACTCATACAAAATAATTTTCAAATGCATGGAATACAAATAAAAATTCTATGTAAACAAGACTATGGATCCAAATATTATCTGCACATATAAAATACGACTTAGTCTGGTACCTTAATTCATGCAGACCAGTATCTTATTACAAGAACATTTCAATTAACATCAGAATTGCAGATTAGATTTGTACTAAGCTTACTAAAACATAATATTATCACATTAATTTTTTGTCCATTTAGGTGACTAAAAGAAATATGTTTCACCACCATGTTTAAACATGGTTGTTTTGTAGAATAAGCAAGGCCTAAAGAATATTGACTTTAAGCTAATTAGAATTTGATTTAATGGATTTAGAAGGCTTCAAATTAATCCTTTAAGCAAGGGTAAGGGTCCTTGCAAGAGTCTTACTTATATAGGGCTTTGTAAGCATCATAGAGAATACAAGAAGTACCTTCAGATATCTGTCATACTCAAACCTATAGCATCCGTATGGAGTTTTTGCTACATGTAACAAGCAAATCTACTGGAAAAGCAATGGAGAATCACATAGTGTGAAAAGTGAAAGTACTGCTTGATTGAATAGATTTGTTTCCTTTTTTTTAAAACCAAAGTTTATATGATCCTGTCAGATATAGATTGTAAATGATCCATCTTTGTTTTAAGGTGTTACATATTTCAATAAACTGCTTGCAATGTTAATTTTTTATTATTTTTTTACAATATAGCAACTAGAATACTAAATTTAAGTATCCATACTGTATATGTGCCATTCTAGTCATAATAAATAAATCTTTCTCACTATTGCTGGCTGTAAGAATGAGGTGAGACTCTTGTGTCCTTTTCAAAGCATTTTTGCTAATAAAATTCATCAATATATCTGATCAAGTCTTTCACAGTCACTTTACATCCTGCAGCTTATTTATTTGGACAATTTCTGGTTTGACATTCAGCCTCCAAAACAAATTAAGCAAAGATGCAGAAGGCCAGTAAAAAATACAGATCTGTTTGGCCTTCTTTTAAAAAAAATATATATATACCGGGATGCAAGGCAAAAGAACTAAATAAAGCCTGGCAATAGGTGCTGCAAAAATTATCCTGTTGAATTGTATGTAATACCAGTGCAGAGAACTCTGACAATAGTTTATATTGAAAAGCCCCTGAATATACAGTGATTATCCTAATTTGTTCCAAAGTGTGATAATTAAAATTAGAATTATGGGGTTTGTCAGGTTGGGGTTTTTTTTCAGTAAAACAGGCAAGGACATTTTTATTACAAGTTCTTTTTTTTTTCTTGCCTGTGATAAAATTATACCATCTCTAAAACATAAAAGAGTACTGCTTTATTTTCAGAAATGCAGAGAAAACCCTTGGGATAACTTACTGTGGCCACCACAGCTCAGCCACAGTCCTGTACCACACAGCCTTGGGAATCTGCTCAGTAGTTCTCAGCAGCCCCACTCTCTCTTAAGGAAAACTTTGAATCTGGCTAATTAATCTCATGGCTGTTTGTTAAAGTTTATTTTTTTCAGAAACAAAACTGCTCCTAAAAGGTTAGTTGGGAGGAAAGTAATCTAATTTATAGTTATTGATCACTCCAGCAAAATCTTTCTGGTCTTGTAAAGCCAAGCAGGGGCATAAATTGGGAGGGAAGATGAATTTAATGCCTGTGTTTATTTGAGGTAATATATTCCTATACACAAATGTTTTTAGTCTTAAGTCTCATTCTAGCTACCATTATAAATATTTATGTGAGTGCTGCCAGTGAATGCAGTGTGATTTCAAATGTGTATATATATAATAGTACCTGAGTGTAAAATGGGTCTTAATCCTGAAAAGAGCTGGGTATGAGACTTGATTCTGTGTGATGTAAGTGACTCCATTGTTATGATGAAACTACTCATGCAGTATATGTCAATGCAAATCTTTGCCAGAGTAGTGCCCAAGTTGCCAGAACCACAAAATATTACATGGAAAGTCAATCAAATATGCAATCTGAAAAAAAACCCAAAACCAAACCCAAACCTCATCAGGTTCTTTAATACATCTTTTCTAATACTCTCTTTTTTTTCAGTAAATATAGATAATTCTTTAAACAGGACTAATGAAGATAGCTTCTTTTCCAACACAGGCCTTTCCTAATTTTAGATATTGTCTATCAGACCCAAGAAAACAAATATCTCTTGGATATCTGTGTTCTTATTGATCTGGATAGTGATTCATAATTGCTGTGGGAAAAAGTAACGTCCAGTGGTGCTTCAGAAACTAAATACGATTTTCATTAATCTGAAAAATCAACATGCTATTTTTTTCTCAAATCCAATGGGTTCACTACATATTTTGAAGTTTAGTGTTCAGTTAAAGTGTACTTTCTCCTTTTTTCAGTGCCTTTGCAGCATTGCAAAAGAGGAGCAAGTAAGCAGCTGCCCTTTCTCTTGTCAGTGGAGATGTACCTGCTGTAGTGATAAACTTTCTGTGGAGTCTTCTTTCAGTCATCCCACAGTCTCTCATCCATCAGTAGGTTTCTGCCTGTGCCACTGGTCACCTCATTCAAAGGGCTGATTGAGAGACATGAGAAAAAAATTATGGCTTTGGTTTCTAAGTTGTTTAGTTGTGTTTTCTTTCTAGTGAAGTAAAGCAACAGAAGTCAGCCACTCTGTATGGAACTGAGAGACATATGCGAATGTGAATTTAGGAAAACAGTGGTTATTCCTGAAGGAAAAAAAATAAATAAATAAAAAGGAAAAAAAAGGAGCCTGTTTTCTTTCTCACCAGGAAGCTATGGGTGTTGACTGGGCTCTTACCTGTAAGAGTTTGTCTCTTACTGACATGCCACCATATGGTGCAGACAGGCTATCCCCTGTGCTTCCTGCTCCCACTCCAGGCATTGCCTACCCCCAGGCTGTGGTGATTTCCAGCTATGATAAGGCTCTGGCTGCACTGCTGGAACGTGGCAGATGCCTCTTCAGGCTGCTTTGTCATAGCAGTATCTGGACAACCGTACTTAATCTGTATGCCAAGTTATAGGTGCTTTAGAAATGGGAATACACTGGTCAAATTAGTTTAATTGGCTTCCTTAGTGACTGGAAGACAGACATTTATTTTATATGTGAAATTAGCTGACCACCTATAGCAATATTTTTTGTGAGTGCATTTTTTTCCTTAAAATGCAGAATAAGGAATGATTTAAAATCTGTTACTGTAAGATCAATATATGTATTTTTCCTTGTATAAGTGCCAAACCCTGCTCCACGAAAAAAAAGCAAACCAAACCAAAAAAAAGAAAAAACCAAACCAAACCAAACCAAACCAAGGCAAAGCCAGAGGACTGCTTTGAAGGGGTGCCCAGGCATGAGGAAGTGCAGAAGCTGCAGGTGTGCTCCAGGTGAGGGCGTCTGCTGGCGTCAGGCCAACACTCTTCCTGTCAGGAACTGAAACCTGCACAAACCAGGAAACAAAAAGAAATATTCGAGCAGTCCACGTCGGAGACTGGTAAGGAAACAAGCAGGTCAGCTTGGTTAATCATTACTAAAACTTTACAGAGGTTCACTGCTGATCATATGACAGGACCTCATTTGAGATAAGAAAACACCTATCCCAAGCAGTAAGAGTTGAGAAGCCTTCCCTGCTTGGACATTCTGTCTTTGTTGTTTTGCTGTGGGAGAAGAGGCTCCACACTCCCCAGTTGCTCCCAGAGCACAGCACTGCTGTTGTGTTGCTTTCCTGTTCTGAAGAGGAAGTGAGAAATTCCCTCCACATGTGCTCTGGCACTTGGATACTCAGGTTTCACTCTCGATCCAGGAACTGTCTGTAATGAGTGCTCAGTGAAGCTCAGAGAGGAGCTTCCAACTATGCCAAGAGTTGTTTCATTATGTGCCAGAGAAGGAGGGGGAGAAAAAATCCTGCAAAAAGCTAAAATGTCGATGGTGCAAAAATTGGTCTAAGAGTATCACAACTGAGAAAAGTGAAAGAAAAGCAGAAGCAGAAGAAGGCACAAGGAAACATGATGAGCAATTTCTGCCAGAAGTATTGTGCCTGTTTGGAGCCTTACATCCCCTGCTTATTCTCAGGGAGTGTTGGTGAGCAAGATGATAAATTTGACCATGTCTTCTCCAACCCTGCTGTGGTCAAGCCTGGCTTCCAAGAAGAACAGAAAGACAGAGACTGTAAGAAAAGACAGAAACCTTTACCTCCACTGCCTGGTCAGCATCTGGTGAATATTTGCAGATTTGTAGCACTCTTTGACTATGAGGCTCGCACTGAAGAGGACTTGAGCTTCCAAGCTGGAGATAAGCTTGAAGTGCTGGATGCATCCCATGAAGGCTGGTGGTATGCTAGGCTCGTCCTGCCAGCAGGGTCAGTCTGTCCTGGCCGCAAGCTCCACGGCTACGTCCCTGCCAACTACATAGCTGCTGACCAGACCATCGAAGCTGAGCCGTGAGTAACCCACATAGCACACAGTGCTGTCTCTTTTCTGCTGGGTTAAAAGGGGTTGAGGCAGGAGGCTATGGCCTTTTCTCTTGATAAGCAGTCCCCACTCAACCTCCAGTGGTCCTACTCATGACAGTGCTACTGGATATGTGCAGGGAAAAGGCACCACAGTCACAAGAAAATCAATCACTAAAGGTAGAGTGTTGAGAGTTTTGTTTCAGTTTAAATAATTTCCTTCTCTGGTGTACCCTAGTCATCTGTTTAAGAAGCATCTCGTAATATCAGGTTGGTTACAACTGTGATGGTTCGTTATATTTTTTGTATAACAGCGTTTGTCAGATGCTTCCCAGAAAGTGAAAGGCCCCTGCCCCAAACAGTGTTCTGCCTAATCAACTTCCAAGTTATCAATTAATCAGAATACTCTAAGTTATTTGTTTCTTCTCTGGAGGCAAACCTCTACTCTCAGGACAAACTTAACCAGAGTAAGTACCGCAAAGGGCAGAAGAGTGGATATAGCAATAGAATACAAATTGAATTTGTTAAACTTTCACAGAGTTTAGCTATGCAGCCCATGTTTTTCTGCCCTTTCAAAATGTGTCCAATTTAATATTCAGAACTAGAGCAGAAAGCACACAAAATCAGTTACTTGGCTCCCTAGTGAGAATGAGTAAGTTCTGAGTCAGCCTGGGAGGCAGTTACTTACATGTGTTGAAATCAGAGGCAGAGTTTGCTAAAATAGGTCTGACTGTAGTTCCAGAGTTATGTTTTGGCAAATCTGTTAAGTGTGAAAAGAGACAGCAGAAATGGCACTTGTTACTAGTATCTGGATTAATTTTTACTTTAGAGGGATGATGTTGCAGCTTTTCAGTTAAATCTCATTTGAACCTGAAACATCATCTCTGATTTGATCTCCCCACCAGACTGCCAAAGACTAGGAAAATTGGCTCGGCTGTGATTATGCCAGTCTTTTATCAGCTGTAGGATTTGTGCTGGAGGCATCTTAGGACAACTGTAAGATTCCTTTCTAACCTGAAGACCTTAATTTCCAGAGTCTGACCAGCTGTTTCTATTTCTGTATTCTGTCAGACAACCCTTTCAATGGTCATGTTCAAAAGAATTCTTCCAAGTGCTGAAATTAATCTGAAGGGAAGGCATTTTCTGAACCACTAGAGGAATGACGATAGGCTCTAATTCAGCTCATCTTGGCCTTTGCTCTCTTTCAAGAACTAGCTTTATTACAAGTCATCTAAAATTTCTGCTTGCTGTTAATACTTTGAAAGTAATTTTGCTCAGTTATAAAACAAAGTCTCAGCTCTTAAGGCCCCTCTTATCTTTCTTTGCTACAGCATCAAATATAGAGTTAACTTTGCCAAAACACCATTTTTGCATAACATCTGCTTTTTGTTGTTATAGAATCTATTGTATTTTAATTTTCTCTTTTTATATACCTTTCTCTCTTTATTACTAAAGATATGTTTTTACAAGATATTTTTTTAACAGATTGTAAACAGAAGATGAAATGGAGAGCTTTTACAGATCAAATTAAGTTATTCCTTCAAAATGTTTGACAAGCTTTTAGTTTTGTACCAACACTAATCTTTCTAAACATGTTGTCTTACCTCAGATTTCCTCTTAAGTCAGTTGGTTTTAATGACCTTCAACAAAAATAAGTATTCAAGACTGACTGATGTCAGGCCCACACAGATATCCTTTCGTATAACTGTAGACTAGCTCAGGCTAGAAAAGACCTCTCTAGGACATTTGAACCATGTATCCCAACTCGAAAATTACCAAAATAAAGTTACACACATTTGCTTAGTGCCTTTTCCCACTAGGTTTTTCACCGGCATTGTGAGGATTTTTTTCCCTTGTATCCAATTGGGATATTCCTTGCTGTGATTTCCTGCAAGACTTCCCTTTCACTCACCTTCTACATTTCACACCACTGTTATCTAACTGAAACAAGAAAAGCAACAGTAATGGTGGTGTTTTAAAGAACTGAACCTTGTTTTTTCCCTGAAGTAAAAGAATGAAGGCGAAGAAAATTGTTTTAATGTCTCTTTAATTAAAATTCAGTGCTCTATTAATATTCTCTGCCTGAACTTTGACTTATTTCATCTTTCCATTTTTATTTTAATTAGCTGTCTCGTTTGATGCTGGCCATGGCCATAATATAGACATTTGTGGAAACAGGAAACTTTTATTGCATCCTTCCATTCTTCGTACCTTCCATTCTTCCTTTATGGCTCCATCACAAAACTGAAAAAGAAAGGAAGATTTCCAATCTCTATCATATGTTCACCTTCAAAAATGCATATATTCAATATATTTTCAATATGTTGTTTATGCTTTGCCAGGCACAACTGATTAACAGTCTTTGAGCTAGTTGAAGGCACATTCCATAGCACCAGCTGGCTTCTCTATGTCTGCAGAGACAATGGGAATTTTAGCTTATTTCTGGACTCTATCTCCATCTTATTAGAGCAAGACAAACTCTCTAAACTGTACTGGGAAACAGACTTAAATCACAGCATGACTCTTGTGAAGCTTGGGAAGAAAACCAACTTGGCCATAGCAGCTGATTTCAGTGTGATTGTATATAAACTTTTTTTAAAAAATTGACCTTCATATGCATGCATGGATACTTAATAACTTAACTTCAATAAAGGGATAAAGTGGCATGACATATTTTAATGTCATGGGATGACTTAGAGATGACAGGGTCACTATGTGAGTTTACCCAATATATGCTTGAAAGCTGCATGCAGGGCAGTCAAATTAATTTTGCTAAGAATTTCAGTTTTGCCTGGAGCCTTCAAGACTACTAACAACAAAATATATCTGGGCCTTTTTTAATCAACATTTTTACATGACCTGTATAACAGAGCCAGTTATAGATCAGTAAGTCATCTAGATGTGGGCTGCCTATTCTTTCAGATGACAATGCTGGGTAATTGCTTGTTCTCTGGAAGTGCTGCAGCAGACCATTTTGTTCCCTCATTTAAGAATGTGAATTTTTTCTGGGAGAAAGGCTTTTTTTAAAAAAAAAATAAAAAATTCCATGGTAAGAAATAGAATAAAGTAAAGCAGGAAGAAAAGTGAGAAACTTTTCTTCCTTGTCCTTATTTAGAGAAGTTTTTCTTTGTGGAAGTCTCTTTGACTCCATACAATATGACTGAAGTAGCGCTGATAAGGTGGATCAATAACTGCATGGAAGGGCAGAAAGGATTTGCAATATCACCTCAGATGGAAAACAAAATGTAAATACTATTTATAACAACGGGAATTTCTGTGTATCCCTTGCTGTCAGAATGTTCAAGCAGAACTGAGAAAGAATGAGATTTCTTTACTGTGTCGCTTTCCTCAGACCAAATTTTATTGGTAGAAATTGTATGCTAAAATTGAAAGGAGACTTTGTTTGTATAATACATTTTGCCAATATATTTATATTCTATTATATAATGTAACTAACTTACACCAAAAGTCAAACACTTCCTATTTGCCCACAATATCTCGAATAAAGTTTCTCTTGCTTCCTTCCATTGACTTGAATGATCCCTTCCAGTCTGAATGACTTGGATGAAATCAGTAACATTCAGTATGAACAGAAGAACGAGGGGAAAAAAAAAAGAAAGTAAAAAAAAAAAAAAAAGTAAAAAAGTGGAAGCATTTGTCTAGCAAACTGTATTTGCACAGTGAACTTTCACTTCATGAGGAATTAAATCTGCAACTACAAAAACATTACTTTTCTTAATATCTGATGAACAGCAGACACAGACTATGCTAATGAGAAATTAACAATTGTAACAACACTTGGTTCTTTTCTTCTCTCTGCATTGCAGGTAGCCATCAAAATCACAAGCCAGACAGATTTTTCATTTCTGAGCAAGTCTGAGTGAGATTGTATCTGCCACATACCATGACTTTGGAATGCACTTCTTTCTGGGTTTAGATATGCAAAATTTAGAAAAAGAGAGATGCAGTCACATGGAAACGCAGTCACATAATTTACCTTGCAAAGGGTGATTAGAAAGAGCAATTTGACCATCACCAAAATCTGGATTAAAATATATCAATTTCCTTGGCAAGGAGTGTGACCTTACTGTCTCTGTGATCTTTCTGTGCCTGTTATTCTGCACTATAAACAGGTACCATAGTAACACATCCACCTGCCCTTATTTTATAACTGCCAGTTGTTTTAACTAAACAAGAAAGTGACATAGTGCCAATTGTTATGGACAACAAATATGCCCAGCTGTACAGCTAATTTTAATGAAGCAAAACCCCCCAAAACAAGCCACTGCTGGAATGACACAAATTCTTTTATTCTCGAGGAAGGTTGAAGTGTATTTGGAGGGAGCTCTTTCCTCTCATCCTAATGAACATGTTGTCTGTTTATTGAAAGCCAGTTTCATTCTGTATGTTCATCACCACATGAATGACACAAGACTGCTGTGCTGATGGAAGTAAAGTCATGCAAATTCCTAGCAGTTTAGGTCAAAGAAGATCACAGCAATTACTTTTAACTTTTGCCAGTTTCCGAAACATTCCTTGTTTCAGTTTGCTTAGGTAGGTGGTTCCCAGCTGGTAGAAACCAGGCCCAAGACCTAATCAATGAAACTTCACCAGTCAATTCCACAATGAGCTTCTTAAACCAGCCTTTGAAAGCAAAAGTGACTTGTAGGTTATTTTTTTGTCAATCTCTGTAATTCCTTAACCTTCTGTGACCTGACTCAGCTTTAGCTATTTCATACACTGACTGAATCTGAGTTACTACACATGAACAGTAAAGCATTCCCTGGGGTGACTTGTTTCAGATTTTCTGCAAAGTCAGGCTTGTGGGGTTTTCTCTGGTTCCTATGGGTCATTTTTCAAAGTGGAATTTAGAGCCAAAATGTCTAGAGGCTCTTTTTAAAGTGAAACCTTAGATTCTGCTGAATACCTCAGAAAACTGAATGTAATCCACTGTGGTTTCTGAGCTCTCCCTCTCTCTCTCCTATTTCTTCTCTGTTACTGCACAAATTCTCGAGGACACCACCAGAATCAGCAGTAACCCTTGTACCAAATGAGCTTGAAAAATGGTTCATTGCTAAGATAACAGCACAAAGCAGTAGTAAGTTGTTCTCACATTCTTGGAACCTGTTAAGTACATAAGCTATTCTTACATAATTTTTCTAGAAAAGACTTCTTTATTACCAAAATATGTATTTATTATAAATCACTGATATATCTGTATAAGAATACATGTAGAATTCACTCCTTTCAATTGAAATACTTTATGTACATGCAGCACTTTATGTATTTGCTTTTTTGTGTGCATGCACATGTGCACAGACACACATAAAGTTAAGAAGGCTGTGATTTTAAGACCACGTGAAACAGCCCTGTGAGACAGGGTGTGTATTGCAAGGCTAGATCATACTTTTGATGTTTTTGGACCTTGCATTCATGGCATTTGAAGTACTCAAAATTTAGAACTGCCATGTATGTTGTGGAGTGCCTCTCTTGAATTTACATGATTGAATACTAGAAAAAAACACATTAATTGAAACACTTAACTTCTTTAGTAACGGATGAGCATTCCAGTGCTGTCTTCAAGAACAATTCAAACTTTGTCTTCATTTCTGTTCTTAATTATGCAAAGATACACTGAACACAAAAGGAGATGGTTTGCAGAACTGTGAAATGCCAAATTTTGTCAAGTGTACATGTCCATGTGCATATCCGTGTCCTGAAAATGTGTTTCTCTGCTCAGAAATATGAGAGGAATTATGACATTGTAGATCAGCAATCCAAGTACGTGCAAGGTAGGTCACATATTTTCTGGCAATGTGGTTTTCTAAATACATAACATTGTCTATTCAAACTCCTATTACCCTGTTGTGAAAGAATCATTAAAAAGCAAGAAATAATGTCTTTAAAAACCTGAAAACATAGCCAGTTAGCTTTTCTTACAGCACTGTGAAACCCAGATGGCCTTTATGGTGCCTCATAGAAAAGCTCAATAGTCAGAATAACTCAATAGTCTTGTTTGATTTTTTTTTTTCCTTCAGACTCAGTAGGAAAAAGCATTGTGCATGCTAGCCTAGATTAGTTGGTTTTGAGCAATGTTGCTGGCAAAAACATTTGCCATTTATTGTACAATGGTTACTGTTTTCTCAATACTTGGTTTTGATGGCTGTCCGCAGAGTGCAATGCAGAGCTGTGCAGGGCTGAGTGATCTCTGAGTGAGTTCAGAACTAAAAAATAGCAACCAGCTGTGCAGCCAGGCTAAGAAGTCCTAAAGCTGGGCTGATTTGAAACAAACTAGGTCAGGTGCCTGTATGAGAAATTATTTTGTTACATGAAAAAAGCACCGTTGGTTGTAGAAGACTTTGGTGCTTTCTTTGTGTAGGATCATATCTGCACTGAAGCGATAAAGTCCTACAAATGTAGGAGATACCCTATAAGGTCAAACCAATGACCCCTCTAGCCCCATTATTTTGTTTCAGAAAGGACTTTTTTTTTAAGTGCAGAGGCGTACTTTTCGCTTTGTACTTCACCAGAGGCTGGGACTGTTGTATGAGCAATGTCAGAGGGTACATCACTGCCATGTCTAATTCCAGACCTATTATCAAGTTTGTTTACCAAAGTATAGGTGTTGATGCCACACAATTCTTTATTTCTGTCTGTAGACAAAGACCAAGCTATGAGAAAAAAATAACCAAGACACAAATCTCCCTTTTATCTCTGAGAAACTTTTATATTCCTAAACAAGTGTTTGGTGGGTTTTTTTTGTTTTGGTGTTTTTTTCTGAGTTTTTTTTTTTTTGCTTGTTTGTTTGTTTTTGTTGGTGGAGTTTTGTTTTGTTTGTTTGTTTGTTTTGATGTTTGTGTTTTTTTGTGTGTTGTTATATTTTGTTTTCCTGGATTGGTGATTGCTTAGTCATGAGTGACTCAAAAAACCCCATGCTCAAAATAAACAGTCACAAAAAGATATGGTAGTGCTACACAGGTAGCTCTGAAATTCAGGGACTGGTCCTTTATGGACCACACCTGTTTGTCCCATCTTCCCTGAAGTGCCTGAGTCAGCCTGGGCTGCAGACTTCAGTGCCTTTACCCTCACAGATTTACCCATCAATTAATTTTGCTTCCTACCAATAATGCAGAACTAAACTCTATAATTATCTTACAGACATTGTCTTCTAGCAGGAGGCTACAGCAGAGATGCCTCATGCAAGAATAATAATAATGATGCAGCCTTTCAGTAGCCTGATTGAGACAACACAAAATTTACCTACACTTTAATTTTAAATCAGATTAGTTGTTAAATATGATTAATCAGGATTCAAATGTTCTCCTGTAATAAAATGTTTTGATTTTTCAAGTTATGCAAGCAAAGTATGCATAGGGAAGGAAGAATATAATTTATTATGTGATATTTAAAAACAGACAAAATGTTATTATACATTTACTACTGCAAATGAGAGATTATGTGGGACATATTTGAAGATCCTTGTTGCTTTAGAACTTTAAGAGATGAAACTTCCTAGTTAAGAGGCTTATTCTTGGGAATTTTCTTGTATTTTGATGTTCAGGTTTGCACTTCTTAATCGCCTAAGAAAACTGCAAGAGTTAACGAAATGGAATGGAAATGTACATCTTTGCAGGTTTCAGCTCTCTGGACATGCCTAGAATTAATCTGGAAATAGTTTTTCTGAAAATCAAACAAAAAATTGATCACAAATGCATTCCTTTTCTTCCTCACTTAAACCAGATAGAAATATATACACTTTTTCCATGCTGGAACATTAATCTTAATCAATGAAAACTGGAAAAACAAAGTGGTGAATTAAATAATAAGTGATGGTTCCAGAAAGGATTGCAGTAATTGACATCTTTATTACTTCTATGCAGACTACTCTATAATCTATAATATTTTACATTATAAATTTATCTACAGTTGCGTTGGTAAAAATTTCCCATCATTTTCTCTCACTAAAGCAGATATATTGCTGGTTTTCTGAAAAACTAATCACATTTTTCTGTATTTATAGCACAAATGACTTTGTAGCACACCTTTTCAAACTGTGCTGCAAAAGAAGAGAAAAAAAAATAACACTCATGTGGGAATGAATATGAATTTCAGGAAGGATGAGAACTCACAAAACTCAATTTTCCCTTTGAAACTATTGATCTTTTTAGTTAGTGGAAGTCTCTGTAAGGCAATATGGAAGGAGCCTCTGCACCTCTTCGGGTATCTGGAATATGTTGAGACCAACCTGAGGGACAGGTGAGAAGGGAGGTGATGAGGAGGGCAAGTTTGCTCAGTCATACTCACTGATAAGGGTATGCAGAGTGTGTGAATGTTTATTTTTCAGTGAGATTATCTGCCAAGGACATTGCCAGTAAGGAAAAGGAAGGAGACAAACACAGAGAGACACCAACCCTGACTGTTTAATGTTAACAAGGGCAATGATCAGAAACAACCCCAAACAGTTGCACTAATTGATGGGCTATTAAGAAATTGCAGACAAACACAAAGTTTTGCAACTGCTAAGGAGACAAACCAGGGGCCCAGGATGGTCAAGAGTATTTTGTGGGGGTATGTCAAGTGATTAAGCAAGTTTTAGAGAAAAGAGGTTAGAAAAGTGTTAGTTAATGTTTAGAGAAGTGGAGTTAGACAGAAAGGGGTATAAAAGAGGCTGTTGAAGTATGAAACAGGTCCAGTCACCACACTGTCTTGTCTTCTAACCAAATTCTTCCTTGACTATTTCCCTGTGTAACCTTACCCTCAGTCCCATGTGTGAGTGCTGCAAGGACTATGTGCCAGCTATTGGGGGACTGGTGTGGCTGGATACTGGGCCAGCACCTGGGGTCAGAGCCAGGGTGTGTGGTGTCAGCTGCTGGAATGAGTGGGGTCTCAGTGCCAGATGCTGGAGTGGGTGGGGGTCCTGGCCATAAGACACTAGGGTATGTGTCAAAACCATCTTGCTGAGGGGGCCAGCATGTGTGAGGTGAATGTGGCTAAGAAGAGCTGGGATTAAGGCAGGGTTGTGTGATGGAGAGATGGGCTGCACCAGCACCTGACAGGGAGATCCACCAATCTGTATCTGCTTATGACTCCAGAGTGTGTGTGTGTGGTCAGGGACCTTCTGGCTCTGCCAGCCGAAGAGGAGGAGTAGATTGTACTTGTGTTTTATGTGAGTCCTGTACATGGGCAGCACTGTTGAAGGCAGCACCTTGTCTGTGGCATTCTGTGTGAATGACCAAGGCAGTGTCCTCTCCGTGTGTCTGTGTGTCTCTGAGACAGGGGCTCAGGTTTACCACTGCTTGAACTTGCAGATGGGAAAGCAGCAGCCACATCCTTTAGCATGGGCAGAGACCCTGTGTCCCTGAGCTGGGTTTCAGCAGGCTGGGCAGGAGATCCCTGGGCTTCAGCAGCTGGAGGAGGTGGCTGCTCCTGAATCCCCTTTGCCTCTACTTCAAAAAGGAGAGTGTTTGCCTTCTGTATCTTTTATTGTATACTTTTCCCAAATTCCCACAGATTTATGAATGTTTAGAAGTGTGTGCATATTCTCAGCCACTGACATGCATGAATCAGTATCATTTTTATCCATAGAAAGTCACCTGATGTTTTTTGCTGTTTCAGAATGACAACTTGATTAGCTTGGAGAGAACTATTATTTTTCTAAATACCTGCAATGAAAGAAAAGAGAAAAAGAGATCTCGTTCTGGTTACAGAACGAAAGTGTTTGAAAAATCACCCAGAAACTTCCTTTGGTGCTGACATACCTTTCTGACATGTTCTTGTGATCTCTTACAAAAGAAAGCTTGCATGTGGGTCTTGGGCTGATATTATAAACACTGGTATGAAGTTAGGTGTGCTCCAGCTGTACTTCTGGATGTCAAAGTTGTCTTTTGTGTGTCACCATTCCCATCAGTCACACTGAAAAGATTACCCTGAAAACTGGGAGATCATCTGGTTAAGAAATTTCTCCCCATGTGAAAGAACCATTCTGTCCTTTGGCTCAGGGTCAGAAGTTGCAAGACTGCATAGTTCCTTTCTGAGTCTTCCTGGAGACAGGGCAACCTGGTTGTTGACCTGAGAGAGGGTATAAGTCTGCTTAGTCCACTGGCAATGGGCTGAGGAGGTCTGTGCCCAAGTGAAAGTCCAAGAGAGAGTTCTGGTCAAAAAGGATGGGGAGATTTGCTCTGCCACCAGTGTCCTGTGCAGGCAAGGGGGGTGTTTTAATCTCTGTGGGTTTCTGTATTGTGTACTTGGGTGAGTTTCCTTGTGGGAAAAGAAAATAATTTCTCAGATGTTCTGAGGTGAATTTCGCAGTAAGGAAAGAAAATAATTTCTCAGGAACTATTTTCTCAAGAAAATCAATTGAGTGCTTTTGGAAGCTGTAATGGTTTAGAGTGAATGTATGATTTAATGTTTTCTTGTCCTTTTGAGTTTCCCTTAATATTAAATTGATGGATATTGTTAGTGTTCTCTGTACCATGTTAACATTAAGACTACCTCAAGGTTTCAACTTTGTTCCTCAATTATTATGAATAGCAGAGTTACTGCTAGTTTTAGAGTATATTATGGGAGTATATCAGTACTTCTGGTCATATATGTGTTAACAAACGTTAAGAATTGTTAACAAGGTTAACAAATACAGGTACCAATAGCATTGATGCAAGATTTGACAATGTTTTTTGGAAGATTCTGTGTAGCAGAAATAAGGGCTAAAAAACACATTTTATTTTTTTATTTTTTTATTTTTTAAAAAGGTATTATATGGATATATTTTGTAGCCAGTGTCCTAATGCAATGCCCATTAAAGCCAATGGTAGCCTTTCACTGACTCCAAATACAGGTTTTTTTGGATAAAATTGTTAATGCAATGAAGTCCTTGTCCAGGTACTAAACCACTACTGGGAACAAACTTTAATGACTGACTCAAAAACTGGAGAAATACCAGGGACTTACGTAATTAAAACACCACAGAAAAAGGAATATGATATTATTTTAATCTACCATATATTTTCTCAGGTAGAACTTCATAGCAGGTTAAATAATAAAGCATGCAGGTGGCCAATGTTGTGGAGAATTAATGGAAACATTGAAATTAATTATGCAGTAGTGAAGTGTGGGCTCACAGGATGAGATTTGTTTATGGACATTTCCGCAAATTAGTTCTATCAGATTGTGATTTGGTTGCTGGTTTTTTAACTTTTGTTCCTATTGTGCAGTAGAACTAGCATTGGGTGAGCTATGCTCATTTGCAGAACTCGTGCTTGGCCTTGTAGTACTATCTCTACAACAGAAATAGTCACTTCCCAGTCATTACAGAGTGCAAGACTAGCCAAAGGTGCAATGCTTTGTCATCCTGAAGCAGACTCAGAGCAAACTCATTTCCATGTTTGCAGCACAGTCAACTGCTATTATCAACTATTGAAAAATTGATGTACTACTATGCATAATCCCTTACAACAGAATCAGACGACATTGCAGTTATGGCCTGCTGAAGTCCTCACTAAAAAGGTTTATACACAACGTGTTGTGGACTTTTTGGGCTAATGCCCAAGTAATCTTTGTGTTTACATTTACAAGGCATTAAATTTGTTCTAGACCATAAGAGGAAGTGCCTACCTCTGTGGTCAATTTTACTACACACACTTACTGTTGAATGTTCCTTATCCAAACAATCTCACACAGTTTCTTACTGTAAAAGTCCCTATAGCCTTGGCAAGCCCTTTCTTTAGGGCACAGCTTATTATTTCTAAGGAAAACCATAGAGTGATACAAAACAAAACTCTTCTTAGACCAAAACAGATGTTAGAGGCTCAGGGCCCTTTTGATACATCTGCTGCCATCTTCTCATGATCTGATAACCTGCTTCAGCTGAGTTCCTCCAGTGGTTTCTTGGTGTGTGTGGGGTCATTTTGGGTCTTAGGTATATATGAGGTCAGTCTGCTGGGGTAGGTGGGTGTCTCACATGTTTCCTACAGTTACATTGCAGTCACTGGGATTGCACGAAGAAAGCTGTGCTCAGTGTTATAGTCAAGTTTTTGGCAAGCAGTAAAATTTAAACTTTATTTATTTATTTATTTTTTTAAGGCAGTACATAAAATTGGTGTGGCAAATCTAGTCCTTGAGTTTAGAATCAGAAAGCTTTATTTTTCTTCAATTTCCTGCCTTGTTAAAAGAAATGGTAGCAAAGGTTCTGCCTGCTTGTGATGGTAGCTCATGTATGTTCAGTCCCAGAAGAATTACTACTGTTTTACAGAAGTACACTGCAAGTTCTCCAAAGTGCTGTGTATGTAAGCATCTGTGTACCTTGTCTATTCCAGGAAAACAGTGATAATGATGTGTTAGGAAAATAGGCTTCAATTGCATCATTTTAACTAAAAATTCCATATTTGGTGGATGAATGTATCACTTGTGTCTTAGTGCTTAAGTTTATGACCAAAAAAGTAGGGGAAGAGAGTAAGGAACAAATTGCTCTCCTCTCCTCTTCTGTAAGAAGGAAGCAGCAATGTTTCTTGATTTTTTCATTTAGGTTTATCTTTCTCAGAAAGAAAAGAGTCCTTCAGTTTAGTTTTGTATCAAATCAAAACATTCAATCTGGCCTGAAGCAGAATGAAGGGTATTTCTTGGTCCTGTCTTGTTTTCAGAGAACTTAATCCTTTCTGAACAAATTTAAAAGAAAAAAAAAAATGCTTCTCTTTTGATGGAAACTCCATTTGAAAACAGAAGTAAAAGAATCCTTTAAATTTGATTTATTTATTTTTTTTTCCAAATTGAGTACTTTCACAAGTTAGACTATAATTTTGTTTAGAAAGGTTATAGTGAACTATAACTTGATTTTCTTTCCTTTTTTTCTTCTATGTCTCTTCAGATTTCTTTTCATATATTCTACCATCTCACCAATAAGGCTCTCTCAAGTTTAACATAAATTTAGTATTTATGAAAAATTTCCAGCCAGTCAGCTATAATCTATTGACAAGAACATTAGCAAGGCTCTATGCAAAAGCCAAAATAAAAATGGGATCTGGTATTTTCAAAAAATGGTGTATTTATCATTGCAATGGTTATTTAAAGAAAACAAGTTGATCTCAAAACATAGAAAATACAGTGGAAGTTAGAGTGTGTTGCTACAGACAGTCACTTTCAAATATACAGACTTCTACTACATTCTAACGTAACATGAAGTAATGCTGTTCTGTTAATTTGATAGGGCTCTGCTGCTTACATAGTGTAGAAATGAGCCTTTAGTTTTTCACAACTATTCACGTATCCTGTGTTTTCCCCCATGGAAAGAAAAACAGACTTATTCCACCCACTGTCATTGTGCAAAGGCTCAGAAGCTCCAGGTCCCAAACACAGGATATACGGATAGTCTTAATTCAAGTTTGTGATAAGTTACTAAACAACAAGGTTCTGAGCGATATAAATGACTCACATCTCTACGTATGAAGCAAATTCATTGTGATGAAAGGTCAAGTGTGCTGCCCTACTTAACTATCCCTGAGAACCTGAATTTCTAGTTTCACTTGGAGGAAACTATTATCCGATTACAGTAAATAAGTAATCAGAACTAAGCTGTATCACTCTATATGTACATTGAAAATTATGTTTTATTTCAAGTATGGTAAAATGAGGCACTTTTTGCAGTGTGTTAAGATTCTGAGTTACGTATATAGATACAGAAAACTAATGTTACCTAACCCTCTATTAAAATACTTTGTCTGACTCACTTGTTGCTGATGGTGGTTTGGTGAGTAAGGTTTAAACCCTTACATTTAGCAATGCCATCTAGTCAATAAATACATGATGAAAATGTATGTTAAAATGTTCTCTTGGTCAGAACAAACATGAGTGGTGTGAGGAAGTAAGAAAGGGAAAGGGAAAACATCTGTGGAGAGCAATCCTTACAGTGAGAGTTAGTCTGTGAAACTGGTTCATGAGATACTCTGTGAAATTGTTTCCCCAGGTAGGGCTGAAATTGCTGCCAAAGCCACATACCCTGCAGGAGAAGGATAAGCTGGAAATCAGCATTTGCTGAGCAGGTGCAGCAGCTCAGGCAGCAGCAGATTATAGCCCTTAGGCAATAAATGCTGTCCTGGTTTTCATCTTGTCTTTACTGTCTCTTAATCATTCCCTGTTAGCTTGGACTTTCTCCTTTTCTTCCTCCCATCCATTTAATAATAATTTACAGTTCTCTCTGCTATCCTGTTTCCTTCCTCCTTCCTGCAGTATCCTTTGCATTCCTTTATCATTAGCTTTAAATTCCTTCTTGTTAAATTTTGTCCTTGTCCCATGCATCTTTCAGTCTTTGATAATAACTGAAAATGAGGGATAGGCAGAATAAGACACAATCCCAGGCAAGACTATAGAAATAAGCAAGGGCCGTGTGTTCTGTATCTGAAGGAGCTGAAATTCAATCTTTTTCAACCTCTGCAGTGAAAGTCTGCAAGCCCTAGAATAATCCTGGACCTTTCAGTAATAACAGCAGTAATATATATGGCATGGTGTGTGTGCTATATCTGAGAGAGCTTATATTTTTGTGCATGCTGAAGAAAGGAATCTTTTGCAAGCTTTCATCTTTGTGGCTTAGCCTGATTACTGATTTTTCTGGTTTTCTGTGTTTTTTGGGGTTTTGTTTTGTTTTGTTTTTTTATTATTATTATTATTTTTAAATAATTTTTTTTGGTAGCTGTTGTTTTTTCCAGTGCTGTCATCAGGTTCACTGTAGGCTATAAAGGGAAAAATGAAGGAGCCAGTGCTTATCTCCCATGATTTCCTTCATGCATCTGGAAGGCTTTAATCTTTGCAGTGATATTTCTTAATTTCTTGAAATGCCAGCTCTTGGAGAAGTTATATTACTTCATTAGTCTTATAATTAAGACAATATTCTTCTGTCAGAAGAGCTTCTTTCATTGCTTGTAGTTTTTCTGGGCTTTACCTGGTTGGTTGTGATCTGGATTTGATACCAGGCATAGGCTGCCTCTTCCTGTCCCTGAAGCAAAAAATGTGGCTCTGCATCATGTGAGAAATCCTTTGTGTAGGTACTTTGGAGGAAGGGTTTAATATTTGGTAGGGAATGTTGCTATATTAAAAAAAATAATTAAAAAAAAGTGTTTTTGCTATTTAAGAAAACTTTGTTTCAAATTAAAGAAGCCTTTGAAAACTAAATTTCACTTTATATGTGGTAAGCAAATAGATCCATTAGAATTTGACAGCTGCATTCTATATTTTTGATATTTTGGGAAAACCCAGCAAGTGCTTGGAGCCTTCCTCTCAGCACAGAGAGGATGTGTTGGTGGCACCCTTGGTGTCCTGAATAGGACAGGATAGCAGATGAGATGTATATGCAGAGATCAAGATTTATTGCATATAACTCTAGGGTCTTAACTCCTTAAGGCAGAAGGCACAAGAACAGTCAAATTTCAGGGAAATTGGGAGATTGGAACAGAATTTGAAGTTTGAATGCAAAAGGTATCAACAATAAAATTTACTACATGTACTTAGATCAAACAATAAAGGTTAACCATTAAAATCCTAGCAACCTACTTATTATCAAGTTTTATACAAAGCCTAGAATGCTAGTTATAATTTTTTAAGGATTCTATAATCTTTAAACTTAATTATGAAAATTACTTAATGTTAAGTTTGCTAATAAAGACAACTAAAGAGTTAATATCTCTCTCCCTTAGCCAGCTGCAGCTGGGTGTCCTTGGGCGGATCTTAATTCTGGAGAATTAATCTCTCTGGCAGGTGTCCCTGCTGGAAAGGGGAAGGTCCAGCAACCTCCTGGGAAAGTGTACAGGAAGTTCCTGATCAAAGATGGGACCAGGCTTTTATAGAATACAGTGGATTGATTGCTCTGATTTAACCATTTAGCTGTACCTCCAAAATCTCTGATTGGAGAATAAAAGGGAAATAGTAAAAAAAAAAAAAAAAAAAGGGTCTTTTCCCCCCAAGCAAACTTTTTTGTTTATCTGTTTGTTTTTACTTTATCTCTGTTTCAGGCAGTTGTGGTTGGGCTCTGTGTTCTTCAACACCAGAGAGCAGCTGGTGTTATGTATGTCAACTTGGCCTCTGTACCTCTCAAGGTTGTTACCTGCTAGAGGTTTGCTAGGCTGTTTCCTTTCTCATGGAAATCTTTCCACTCCAGGCCTGGGCCTGCAAAACCGAGAGACAAAAGCAGTTGAATAATAGAGTAAAAATGAGGTAGGCATATTGAGAGATGGAGTGTCCTGCTACACTTGGTAAACTTCTGTCCCTGCTTCTACACTACTGTTTACCCACAGCAGACTGCAAACCTGGCATGTATTAAAAGCTGGCTCAGCAGCCCTCTTTGTCCTGCGTGGATGATGGCAGTGAAGAGTGGTGCACACAAGCCTGTTCAGGTTTCCATGTGCTGAGTAAGGGCAGCGATCACAGGATGGTCAGATGATGAAAGTAATTGAACAAGCGACTAGAGGATCTCTCTGTGCTTCTTTCTTTGTCTCTTTAACTTTCTATGCATCTCTTCTCATTTTCCATGACCTACAAGTTAGCAACTGTTGCTTTGTGAATAAACTACTACCTACTGAACAATGCTAAATTTCCTGAAAGGTAGGCCCTAGCTATTTCAAATTGGACATCCAAAAGTGGTAGAAAATGCTTATAATAATATCTTATTGCCTTAGTCCCTTTCAGTGATGTTTCTCCACTGTAAAAAAAATATTTTACAAGCAGAAGTGCTGTAAAATAAATTAATGAATGTTTGTAAAGCATTCAGGTGTTATAGTCATGAACACTATGATAGAGGTTGCTAGGAAATTAGACATTCATGTAATTTTATAACTTGTATTGAGAGCGAAGGCTAATATACAGTAAATAAACTCTATCTACCCAATGACAAAACAAAATAGAGGGTAACTATTCAGTGAGCAGCGTTCATATAAACGCTGAAGGAAGCACTGGATGTGTCCATGTAATTAAAGATGGTATCATACTGAATTTTCCTGCAAATGGCTGAGTTGATGCCATGAAAGCAATATTGCTATTGCCATCTCCTAACTTTGAAGTTATACTTTATATACTGTTGAAGCTTTTCTTTATTTGGTTTAGCTATTGCACAAGCTTTCTGCATTCCAGAGGAAGCTGGGATATATTTGGTTTCAATATATATAGTATCTATTTTTCATTGTCCTTAGCAAGAGACTTTTGCTCTAATTGAAGTAATTCTTTGCTCTTCTAAGTCTAAGAAAACTTTTATTCTCCTCATAGCCTAGTACTATAGACACAGTTAGCACACTAGTTAATCTTCTGGAGGGATAGCTAACCTGTTTCTCATTATTATTTGTTCTATAATGAAGAGATCTAGTTGGGAACCACAGGAATCACAACAGACTCTCCCAGCTGCTGAAATTTAGTGGTCTCATGAGATTTACCTTAACATGAGAGAGTAAATCCTGATTGCAAGCATTTATGAAAAAGGAGAAACGAGATGCCCTTATGCCACAAAGTGCTGATCCAGGGTAGGATCATGCTGTCCATGTTAACATCTTCAGTTATTTTTTAATGTAGATTTAATGTGACTGATTTTCTGCTATTTCTTCTGTTATGTCTCCACAGTCTTTGAATGACCTTGCCATGTAGTCCTTCTCAGCAATTTTTCTCCTCTTTCCTATTGTAATGATCATAGTTTCTATATGTGGCTCAACCTTAATTGCTGATGCATCCCTCAGGATTTTCCCTTTTAGTTGAACACTCACAAAATTCAGGCTATGTCACAGTCCTCTGCCTTTGGCCTTATCTTACCTTCAGCGTCCTGTAACTTAAATGAAAAATTGAAATAATCCCTCTTTATCCCAGCTATAGCTAGTTATTAAAACAAATTTAGTGACTTCAGATGCTACATTATGGAGCTAATTCTGACTGTGCTCCTGTACATATTAGGTATACGTAAAGGCAGAGGATAAAAGCTGGAAGCTGTGCTTTGGTGAGCCCTAATGGAAATGGGTGAAAGAGTCAGAACTTCCATCTAATTTTTTCTAATGTTCTTCAGTGTAGATAATAAAAGGGCAGTGAAAACCTACTGAAATTTCGAAGAAAGCCAAAGATTGTAGCTGTTGATTCAAAGCTGGTATTTGGCTTGGTGATGATGATCTTACCCACATCCCAAAGAAGGTTGCACATAGAGTCCTTAATCTTGAACTTAGAATTTCTGTTGGAGTATGGCTGCAAAGAGGCTACCCAAGGAATGCGCATGCTGTCAAGAAGTTTCTTAAGTAAGGAACTTTTCAACTTGACCACGGTTGGGGACTATTGTCTGTGGTTCCTCCAATGCAAAAGCAAGAGGTTGGGTTCAGAAGACATAAGATACTAGAGCTGGAAGAAAGTGGCAAAGTGGCCTTGTTTGTCCCCTTGGGGCTGTTGTGTCTGGCCCATGCCAAGTGGTCCTCCTCGATGGCACTTGGCCCATGCCTTGTTGCTTGTTCATTTGGCATGACTGAGGATCTTTGGCAGAGGTCAGCCCATGCCTAGAGTTAGTATTAGGAGAGAAATTAATCCTGGAGTTCCAGTGGCACTACTAGCTGCTCAGGGACTGCCCAAGGAAGATCAGAGTTGCAGAAAACAGCTTTTAAACCAAGATTCAAACCAGGATTACTGTCTAGGATTAGTGTTAGGGTTTGGATTCGTTTTAAGGTTAGGAAGGATGACAAACTCTACATCTCCAAATTGAATAAAGCTGTAAGGGTCTGCCAAAGAAAAGACTAGTCTCCCAAGAATTATTTCGTCTGACCTGTGACTGGGGGGCTTTGGCTAAGGCTCAGCACACACCTTGCATTAGAGCCAGGAGGTACTGTGTTAGGGTTTTAGGAGAGACCAGTGTAAGATGGGAGAGGGAACTGTAAAAAGGCTGTCCAGGAAATGCTGGGCTGCCAAAAAAATGCTTTTCTGGTCATGGCAAGGAATCCTTTTGTTTGAATTTAACTGAGTGTTCAGTAGAGTTAATTTCAGGAGAGAGAAGGAGCCTGTATTTCCCAGATGTGCTGAGATCTTCAGTTAAGTCTTCAGTCTCTACCTCGAATGAGTGCATTGCACTAATACGATCAGAAGGGGATATTGCATTAATGAGAGGCAGCAGCGGGAAGAAAATTCATTTTGCATGTGCTTTTTTTGGGTGGGGGTATTTGTGTTTTTTTTCCACTGGGGTTTTATATTCTTCTAGGCACGTTTCCAAGCACTGGAAACTTTACTAGTGTTATAGCATTGGAGGACTTTGCCTTCTTTTATTTCTTTGCTGTAGCGATTCTGTCAGCAGCTATCCAGAATGCGATAAGCCTTTGTCCATGTTGCTCTTCCTTTCTTCTACTTTCCAGCTTAAAAGTTCCTGCCATATCTTACTAAATTTATTTATTTATTTATTTATTTATTTATTTATTTATTTATTTATTTATTTATTTTAATTTTAGCTGGGTTTTATGTAGCAAAGCACAGGAGCAAAGCAGAACCAGGTAAATGGGGCTTTGACATATAGACAGAGACTGGCAGTGCATTGCCTCCTGGATGACATAGGATTTCTGAGCAAAGGTGGTGGAGGCAAGTAACACCATCAACTTCCGTTGAACTCATGACTCTATATTAGTTCAAGCTGGACTGAGTGGGGAGACAGGAGTTAGCATAGGTGACATGGTCTCTGCTCTTCAAGTATAACCACCGGCAGTCAATTTGAAGATACATCTTTTCATTTGCTGGAAGATCTTAGGGTAGGAGTGTGGGTCTCAGCAGAGATACTGTCATGGTCAGGAAGCATGCCATGACAAAGCCTGCTATGATCTGTGATAATGATCCTGTGATCAAAAACCTGCCAGTGGAATTGATGGCCGATAGGGATGAGATTACTAAACTCTGAAAAACCACAACCCTTACTGGTATTCTCATAGTGAGCATCATCCATACCAAGTAAGGAATCTCTTTGTTATGGACCTACATGAAGGTCAGATTTTCTGTTCCCAAAGTCCTTCTATATATGGAGATCAGAAGTGATGTGAAAATAGCCTGGAATTTTCAATTAAGGGATTCCTGAGATCTAACAATGATGGTAGAAACAAGGGACTTTGAGGAGGCTGCCAGAATCCTACACCAGATGCAGTGCTGGCCAAGAAGGAACATTCTTGGGTCTCACTGATGGAAGAGCTCTATTGCTGTGCCAACCAGAGAGCTCCTGCTAGAAATGGAAACTTACACCCAAGTCCGAATGCACTAGTTTGTGCCATACCTGGTAATCTACTGATCCTGCATTGACAATTGTGACCCAAAGTGTCTTGGCTGCAACCTGAAGTTCAGAGTGAAATTGTGTATGAATTGGTAATTCAACCTTCTCTTGAACCGTCTTGTGCCAATACAGCGCACTGAAGTCAGAGAAAGTGCTGGTTGAGTAACTTGTCCAATGGATAATGCTTGATGTTTTAGTTCTCTTTTTCCAAGCGTTCCGTTTCAAAACCTTCATCTGTCTTTGAGCTATAAAACACAAATAGACTTACTACAGATTGGGTGCTGTTTTGGTCTGACCTTCCTATCCTGCAGAACAATATATCATGGTGAGCAATTACTTTGATTCACACTTTCAACACACACTTTTAGATGAAGTAAAATATTAAGCCTTTTGAAGCATAAGTTCAATTGCTAGAAATTGAAATAAGCCCTTCACGCTTTATAAAGGGAATTTAAACTCCTATCTCTAATGAAAATAGTGCTTTAGATTCAGATGTGCTTTTGTTAAAAAAAAAAGAAGCAAATAATGAATTATTTGCTTTGAGGTTAAGGGTATAATTTTTTCACAAGCATACTGGTTTTGGTACTGTAGGATTATTATTGCAAACCCAATAACTATGAATTAAGAAGCCCATATTCAAGTGCTATTGAAAGTAATTTTCATTGTGTTTTTCTGAAACATTTTAATCAGATCATATAAAGTCAGATAAATGAGGTAATACGTAGTATGTGTCCACTTTAAACTCTCCATAATTATTGCTTCAGTTACACTTACCTTCTCAAATACTGTTGTTCTAATTATCCTAATTTGCAAGTCAGGATCTTTTTGGCTGCTAAGTTTGGCTGGAGTCAGAGCCTACACATGACATATCCTCCATATAATCTATGACGGTAAATTCACATTGAATTAAATGAAGTTTTTCCAACCTAATAAAAAAATAAACATATAATTTGTAACATTTTGAAGTCAAATGCCTAGATAAAATATGCACTTACAGGTTGTTTCTTTTTCCAAAATTGCAGTCTATATTGTAGACATGGTTTCAAAAAACAAACCAACATTTCCTCTTGCTGCATACATTGTATTACTGCTCATGTTTTGAACTTTAGCAATTTGAGTTACTAGCAACATACATACAAATACCGAGTCATGTAATGATTATACTTTTGGCTATCCTGAATGTAACATTCAACCTTGCTAACAGTCATTGGAAGCTCTTTTGGCTTTGGTACAAAATTAAATCCTCTAGAAAGGGTGCTGTCCTCTTAACCCGTGAAGAAAGGTGACGCAAAATGAAACACCTCTTCTCATATACTCTTAGGAGAAGCAGTCACTTTGGACACAACTGATGTCTTATACTTCAAGGAGAAAAACGTCAGTAAAAATTATTTTCAGATCATGTAGTTGGTAATTTTTCAGCTGTTATTCAAAGAGCAAGTGTATTTAGATTTTTCAGAAGGATTCTAATTGAGTTTTTAGGGCAGACAGATTTTATTTGGGACTTGAAGAGAGTAGAACTTGCCTCTCTCCTCATTTGTTTGACAAGAACCTCTGTCAAGAATTTTAACATGTATTAATTACGTTGCTTTCTAGAGTCTAATTAAGTAATTAATTTAATAAATTAGTTGAATTAATTAACACATTTAACTAATTAAAATTATTACTAACATATTCCAGCTTTCTAATGAGATTGCTTTCCTTGCCAATTATGTATCAAGACCTACTTTATCCAAATAATCTCTTAAGTCAGAGGACAGAAACGTAGTCTGTAAAGTCTGTATTTAATTTTCCTTTGTTAACAAAGCATTTTCATTGTGGGTTAGCACCATCTGTATTTTCCTCCTTTTATTTCCTCTTTTTTCATACAAAGCCATTTTTCATTCCTCGTGCTTGCTCAGCCAAAGTGTCACCCAATGGTCTCATTTATTTCCTTCATTTCCTATGATGATTGTAAGCATTGCAGATACTAAAGTCGTTTGTTGATGACTCCTTCTGTACTTTTCACGAGTAATTCACAAATCAAGTAGTTTAATGAACAGGCAATTTATGTGTGGTGTGATAAATTGATTTATCTTAAAAGTTTGCATAATAGGTTTAGCTATGATTAATTAAAAATGAGTACTCCTATGGGTAGATGGCATGTTTCTGTTAACTATTCATCACCATTTGCTTCAAATAAGGGGCGGAGCTAATCTTGGAAAGAGCTTTGCATGGGTGTTGGGTGGCTGCTGAATGCCACCCCGGCTGAAAATGCTGAGTCATCTCAGTTGTGTTTCTGTTTAATTTACACCCAGCACAAAGCAGCAAACGAGCTAAATAGCACCTTCAGAGAAGCAAACTAAAAATATTGCTTGAACAAGTCCTTGTAAACTACAAGGTTTAGGAAGAGAGGAAAAATGTGTTTTAAAAGACATAGATAGGAGTAGTTTTTTATAGAACATGAATGTTGAGGTACTTGCGGTCTCAGTTGTGTTTCTGTTTAATTTACACCCAGCACAAAGCAGCAAACGAGCTAAATAGCACCTTCAGAGAAGCAAACTAAAAATATTGCTTGAACAAGTCCTTGTAAACTACAAGGTTTAGGAAGAGAGGAAAAATGTGTTTTAAAAGACATAGATAGGAGTAGTTTTTTATAGAACATGAATGTTGAGGTACTTGCGGTGACTTGAGGGACATAATGGTTTTTTTTTTTTGTCTAACAGCAGCAGAACCAAAAAATTGCCAGTACCTTTTTGTTGTGGCAGTGGAATGGGGAATCTGCAGGATTGATGACTCCTTCTGTACTTTTCACGAGTAATTCACAAATCAAGTAGTTTAATGAACAGGCAATTTATGTGTGGTGTGATAAATTGATTTATCTTAAAAGTTTGCATAATAGGTTTAGCTATGATTAATTAAAAATGAGTACTCCTATGGGTAGATGGCATGTTTCTGATAACTATTCATCACCATTTGCTTCAAATAAGGGGCGGAGCTAATCTTGGAAAGAGCTTTGCATGGGTGTTGGGTGGCTGCTGAATGCCACCCCGGCTGAAAATGCTGAGTCATCTCAGTTGTGTTTCTGTTTAATTTACACCCAGCACAAAGCAGCAAACGAGCTAAATAGCACCTTCAGAGAAGCAAACTAAAAATATTGCTTGAACAAGTCCTTGTAAACTACAAGGTTTAGGAAGAGAGGAAAAATGTGTTTTAAAAGACATAGATAGGAGTAGTTTTTTATAGAACATGAATGTTGAGGTACTTGCGGTGACTTGAGGGACATAATGGTTTTTTTTTTTTGTCTAACAGCAGCAGAACCAAAAAATTGCCAGTACCTTTTTGTTGTGGCAGTGGAATGGGGAAGTCTGCAGGATGGTGTACATCTTGGAATCTGAGAGCCTTTCTGCAATTCCAGATATGTTTTGACTTTTAAGATATTGAGGTGTTAGCATGTACCTGCACCTCTAGATACTTCAAGTGCCATCAGTGGATTGGGCATAAATTTTTGCCACAGTAACCCTGGTAGAATTTCTTGGGGAATTTTTCCTGGGACCAGACCGGTCTGTCACTTCTGAATTTTCATTCAATTGAAATCAGTAGGAATTTTCATCAGCTGTAAAATCCAGGTTTCACTCAAATGTGTAAGCAATATTTTCTAGCAATAAACTTGTGTAGATCTTGTTGGCTTTTTTTCCCCATGCTATTGGAATTTAATTAGCATAGCACAGATTATCTTTTAGTAAATACACAGCATGTTTATAAAAGCTAAATTGTCTTGCTGGTATGTTTCACTGACTGATAAAATGAATGTTTTTTATTTGTTCAGATGGTTTTTTGGCCCAATCAAACGAGCAGATGCT
Source organism: Chaetura pelagica (assembly GCF_000747805.2). Classification (NCBI taxonomy): domain Eukaryota; kingdom Metazoa; phylum Chordata; class Aves; order Apodiformes; family Apodidae; genus Chaetura; species Chaetura pelagica. The sequence continues at coordinate 2,978,025 of NW_009952066.1, read as the reverse complement.
GAGAGACAACTGTCCTACCCTGGAAACCAGGCAGGAGCCTTCCTAATCCGAGAAAGCGAAAGTCTAAAAGGCGAATATTCACTTTCAGGTATATTCTAGTTTTTCATCCTAAGCAATGTTTCAAAAATTTCTCAGGTGATCTGGAGTTTTTAATTTCTGAGAATGATAAACCATGGGCATGAGAATGAAATTAAGTTCATAATAATATTTCCCAGGGCACATGTAAAGAAAATTTGGTAAGAGTAATTTGTGTTTTTACTAACATTTATTTTATAGGCTTTCTTTATTAATATGCTCAGAACAGAAATACACTTTTTTTACACTTAATACTTCCACCATGCCAACTGCTTTAAAATAGAAACTATGCTCATGATTAAAATGCCAAAAAATACCTTACAGTTATACACTTTTGTTCTGCTTAGTACAAAAAAACCCCACTAAACCATGTTGGCAGATATCTGCAGAAATGTCTCCTAGAACACACCTTTATTCATTTTCAGAGGTAAAATGATAGGAAGATTTTCAAAGCTGTACTTTAGAGTCAGACATATTTAGTTGGAAAAATGAGCTGTAAATAAAAGTTAAAAGTTAGATTTATTATGATGATGGGTTTTGAAATTTATTTAAAGTCCCTTATTTGAATCTGGAAAACTGTTAAATAAGGACACTTATTGGATAATTTATGTACATGTAATCTTTTTCATGTCATAGATATTTGCCCTATTAGATAATAAACCTGATTATGAGCATTTTCTGCAAAACTTGTCATAAATGTGTGGCTCAAGAGACAACAGGGCTATTCACCTAAACTTCCTGATGTGCTCTACCTGTATAATTCTATAGGCCAATGATGACTCTTGATGTTTTTGAATAAACTGTAAGTTGTCAGTGCAGAATTACATGAGTAAAATGAGAGGCATCTTGTGCATAACCAGATTCTTTCATGCTGACTCTTCTTGTGTTGAATGTTTATTTGTCAAGCACCATCTGAGCATTACCAGAAACATGTTAAGCAGCTTAATGAACTTTTGACACATTCTTGGTTTGTCTTTCCATATCATATGGAAAGTTTACACACCTGCAATGCCTTCTGGTAATGGGAGGGTTGCTATTTATTGCCAAGACAAAAAATGTATGTTACCCATTGAGTGAAATACAGGGCAGTTTTACGAAATAAGTATGATATGAATAGTTCTGGGACAGTTAATTCCATAGTCTTCAATTTTCCCTAAAGGAAACTTGTTTTGCCAAGATACACTGATAGGAAGGCTAACATCAGCTAGGAATTGCTCCCCAGCTGTGAAAGAACTGAGCTCTGTGCATGCACCCTTTTATCCAAAGACTGTTACAGCCACAAACCTTTCAAAATGCTTTCCCTCTGTATGCCAGCTTATTCCCATTTTATACAGTTTCAGCTTCATTCAAGTGTTCATCCAGTAACTGATTTCATCCAAGGGCTGGGCTAGGCTGATAACAGTATGGTGTTACACAGGGATGGATAGATAAGTCTGTATTATCTGCTTAATGTTTGCACTTGAAAACATGACACCTTACTAAAACTCAATGAAAAATTTTGTGTTTTGTACACCTAAGGGTGGAAATGCAATTTTATTTTTATTATTCTGCAATTGTAGCCTTTTAGGAAAGATTAAAAATCTTAATTTTTCACCCAGTATCCTGACTAATTCTCTTTCAGGAAGACAGCAGTACCTTATTTAAACTATGAAGTATTGCAGAGGAAGATTTAAGAGAATGAAAATAAATATTAGGCCAGCATTTGTGGTAGGATGAGATCATCCTTCGATGCTGCTGTTAAATTTTTTTTACTGACAAATCATGGATTTGTCAACTATAATCAACAATTATGTCAACAAACAACTATGTCAGCAAATCGACTATAATAGATCTGGTTTAGAATATTAATCCACTTACAAAAGCTTGTGGTAGAAATTTTTCAGGTTTCTGTGTAAGCTTATTTTGGACCAGAAGACTTAATGATGGGCTGATAATAGCAAGATCTTAAACCATCAGTGTGGATTTCTTCCATGCTGGTTTGCTTGATGAAGAAAGGGAAGAGTGGCACTGAAAAACATAACATACACAGAAGCAAGGCTCCAGCTACAGGAGCCAGTCCCCTCCTTCATGCACAAACATGGGTTGTCTTCTGAGCGTGTATGTGTGTATATATGTGTCATCTCAGATTTATTAAACATTTGTGCTCTTTTAGGTGAAGAAAGAGAATGCACTCTCAATGAGTCTGTAGACAGTGACTATTAATGATGTAATTTACCAGTGCTGCTAGGTCGTTCAGCACCTCCCCCAACTTGAACATAATTTAGCCTCAACACGCTACTTCATTCTGAAGACCTAAATATTATTTGATGCTTATTAAATCAGCTTGACTGAAAGGAGTCTGTTTGTGTTGTGCAAGCTTTTTTGCTTTCAGCCTAATAGTATACATAATGGTCTAGACATTGTATGTCCATAATCTCATTATTTATGTCTAGTTTTGGGAGAGCTAGTGCATTCTAAAGCAAATGATGAAGTGGATTCAACTGAGGGGAGTATTAATTGGAAGAAAGGCTGTTCAGTCCACCAGATAGTATGGAGAAGGTAATTTTTCTGACTAACTCCTTATTATTCCATCAGGAATTATGAGGCACTCAAAGCTGAGTCAGAACAGTGGTGTTTTCTTGAGGAACAGCAATTCAGAACTATTTCTTTTAAAAGGTCTTGGATGGCTTCTATCACCAAAGAAGCTGATACACTGATAGGGGAGAAGTCGCAGTCTGGTATTTTGGAATACATCTCTAATTTCTGTTTCCAATTTTTTCAGTGCAGAAAGGACAGGACCCCAAGCTCCCATCCTCTGTAGGACTGGTTGGGTTTGCTCTACCTTCTGTTGCTGTTTTGTTTTCATTCCGAAGTAGATGATGATGGCTAGAAGAGTGACAATCGGGCTTTCAGAATTAATGTATCAAAGAAAATACTGTCATCCACTGTCCAGACTAACATGTAGCTGTAATAAAGCTAAAAAGGAAAAGAAGTAGAAAAGGAAGATTTTTACTCAAGCATCCATATACTGATTTTATGACTTTGATGCTTGATTTCATACTCATATGGACAATGTATACTAGACTCAGTGTTAATGAGGGAGTCAAATCTATCTCCTTAGGGAAAAAAAAGAAAAAGAAATAAACTCTGCCTTTCATTAATATCACACTTTTCACTTATAACTTGTCTTGATGGGAAAACTTACAATTTTTAACATTTTAGACTATTTAAATTTAAAAAAAAAAAAAAAGTCATGTTCAGAAAGGTTTTTTCTCAGCTAAGAATGGTTAAATGGAAAGCTCATGAAACCCTCTAGGCCACTGAGATGTGTTGCTATAATTTTGAAGTGTTTGACATTTTAAAAATAGGTTTTTCCATTTTAAAAAATGCACATGTTGTCGACAGATTTTTATGTTGATGACTCCAGCATCTGGTGTAAAATGTATTAGATTTTAAACATGTTGCTGCCATCTTAGACCTAGCCTCTTTTTAATTAAAAGCCATAATTTAGATGTGCTCAGCTTAATTGAGTGTCACTGCCAATGATAGCAGGAGGCTCTCTGCTTCCCCCCTCACTGAATAATGGTATCTAAAAGACTGATTGCATTAAATGCGAATGGTTTATGTACCCTTCCATTTTTTTTTATCATGCTCCTAAACACGGTTGTGTGGTTTTCAGCATAAGAAAAGTATGTAATTGTCTGGGGCAGCAGACTGATAGGAGTAGCAAAATCATAGCCATAGCAGTAGAATAGTTTCTGATCATCCCCTGCACCCGTTCTGAGTTGGTGAGGATGATCACATAAGCCACCCTCCTCCCACATCTACCCTGGGTTTGGAGTCTGAGCACAGCTCCTGCCAGCAGCTCTGTACCAGTGTTGGGGGAGGACTGCTGACAGGGGAGGTGCTGGGGCACTGGTGGTAATGGTGCCTTACTTCCTCTATGATTCTCTTGATGAAGACATTTACTCTGTTGGTGCCACCATAAATTTTGCTGCCCTGAGGAAGGAGTAGTAAATTATTTTATTCTCATCCTTGGAATAGCAAAATCTACTTCTTCTGTGTGGCCCAGTATTTTGAAGATGGGAATCAGGAAGAGGAGAATGCTTCTGTTGAACTGAAACCGTGAAGAAATCTAATGGGGAGCTGTAATTCTCTTGGGAAGGGCAAGTTGAGGAGAAAACCATTGCAGTCTTCAAACCCGGGTGCTGTCAAGCTGTGTGAAGCTGAAGCTGCAATCTTGTCCTTTTTAGCCACCTGGTGAGGATGTAGGGATGACTGGAGGCACTGATGGGATTATGGCTAGCTCTCCCCTGAGAGACACATGGTCTGTGTCAGGTTGGGCAGAGGAGCTGCACCACACTGCAGTGCTGCCAGTGTGTGGGGCAGGACTTGAACAGCCAGACACAGCCCTGGGATACAAGTAAACAGCCCCCTGTCAAATACTGCACTAATCACAGCTGCTTATCACAGGAAGAGGTGGTATCAGCACAGGGTTTTTCTCCAGCTTCTCCACACACATCACTGCCTGATCCAGATGCTTCCAATCATAAAACTTCATATGAGGCTCATTTAAGAAATTAGAGCAAATCCTTCAAATCAACTCTTGTGTTAATTTTAGCTGCATCGCAAGTAATAATTATAATACTGCCAATAAATAAAGCAGGTAGTCAAACTACTATAATTTGTGATATACAACTGAGGCTGGATTCACACAGTTACCCTGCTGCCTTCTATTCAGTGCATCATAAATAGCAACTAATTTGGCCAGATGTACTTTCTTGTGAACTTTAGAAAAGTTATTAATTTTTCAGTCTGTTGGTAGTGGATTACTCTTCCCTTAATGTTGTTTCATCCCATTTCCAAAAGATATATAATGAAAAAATAATGTTATAAATAAAAAATACTCATTATGGGTGTTTAGTGAAAAATAAATGACGTTTGAAAAGTGTGATATAATTATTTTTATACTTTTTTTTTTTTATAGTTACTAATGTTCTAATTTCTGACCCTCAAACAGAACAAGTTCTGAGGTGTCTAAAAGTGTTACCTGTGGCAAATAGAAACGCTTTAAATCTTTTCAACAGCTCCTTTATGCCCTCTGGTGGCCTGTGATGAAAATCGCAAGGTGCAGTATAAAAAAATAAAAAAAAATACTGAAGAAACAAGATTTTAAAAATTTGTTATTTTCTTTATTCATGGTACAATAAATACTTTTTCCCCAACGCCCCAGTGGGTTGTCTTTTGCACTCCCTGGGTTGCACAAACTCTCCTTTGAAGATCACTTCTCTAAGCTATATATGATGGAGATGTCAGAAATAGCGATTTCAAGCCTGGTGTTCCTTAGATAATGCACTGGGTGAGTGAAAGTGCATTTTTTTGTCCAGCTCTGGTGTGCTGCTGGTCCAGGTCTATCCCCAGCATGCAGTGGCCCAGCCTACTTTCTGACATCTTTAAGGAATGCCCTGATGGTCACTGGGAAGGAAGGACACTCTGGGTGTCATGAAGTGCAGGTAAATAGCCTGCAAGACGTGAGGAGATAAAAATCTTGTTGATTAGGAGACCCTAGATTGGAATAAAAGACATTTCAATGGAAAGGGAGTCATCAGCTACTCAGACAAGAGCATTATTGGCCTGATCTTTTACATATTCTAGAAGTGCAGAGAACTCAAAAAACCCCATGGAAGCTGTGAGTGATTTTCAGAGAATTCTGGTTGTGTGGAGGGTATAACTGTTTGCTCTAAAATGCCTGCCAGCCAAGCAGCTGTTACTTGGAATGTTAGGATTGATAAATTAAATATTAAAAACTGATTAAATTATTACTGTCAAGTAATAATTTTTTATTAAATTATTACTGTGAAGTAATAATTTAATCCTGGTTGGTTTTTGGTGTCCTTACAGATGGAAAATATGAGCTGCCTCACAGAAGATGTATGAATATATTTTTGTGTCAGTTCTTATAGTACAAGAAAGAATCTCCAAACCTGAATAGTTGAAGACTGATAGACGTGATATGTTAAGCTATCTAAAAAGTGAGCTTTGGTTTGAAAGATATTTTTTATGGCAGTCATCTTTGAAACTAAAATAATTTATTTTAAGGTCCTCATTTAGGAATTTTGTGATGGTTTGGCCTTAAGCTATACTGTACCACTGCTGTAAATCCTGGAAACTTACTGTATTTACATCTTCTTAGTTTTTGATGGTGTATCTGTGAAGCACTACAGGATCAGGAAGCTGGATGAAGGAGGCTTTTTCATAACCAGAAGGAAAACTTTCAAAACTCTGAATGAGTTTGTTGACTATTACAGTAAGAACAGTGATGGCCTCTGCGTGGTGCTCAGAAAGCCATGCTTAAAGGTAAGAGTGAATGCTACACTGTGCAACATGGCTTTTGTAGGTTAACTCATCAGGTATCAGTCAGAAAGTTTTAACTTCAGATCTGCCTATATATTTATGCCTCTAAACGTTGATGATCTATTTTCAGGAAGTTCTGGGTAGTGCTACAGTTTCATTCTTGAAGCTGGCATGTTAATAATAAAACACCATGCTGTTTGGAACAAATCATCATGTGGCTGGAGGAAAAAGTATGCCAAATCATGATTAATGAATACCTTTTTATAAATGTATATGGATATGAAAGCTCCAACTTCATAACTCTAGCTGTCCATAAGTAATTACTGAGGCAAAACCACAAGGTTCAGGCAAGCAATACGTCACTGTTCAGAAAGCTTGCTAGAGGGGTGATTTCTAATTTTTACTGTTAATGGCAGAATATTTTCTTAATATTATTTCTTCTTTCTAACAAAAAGTACCCAGGATATGGAGTGTATTTTCTGTTCTCAGCTCACTTTGTCATGTGTATATACTCTAAGGAAACATTATTTATATCAGTTGTGACTTTACATGACATAGTAAAGAATGACTTGTATACACTGTTGAAAATATATTAGAAGTCTCAATTACTGTATTATTTATTCTCTTTTACCAGGTACAAATTCCTACTACTTTTGATTTGTCATACAAAACTGTTGATCAGTGGGAGATAGACCGTCAATCTCTGAAATTGTTGAAAAAATTAGGATCTGGTCAGTTTGGTGAGGTATGGGAAGGACTGTGGAATAATACCACCCCCGTGGCAATCAAAACATTAAAACCAGGTATGTGAATTACTCTTAGATGCTAATAATGTGAAATGTTAGCATGTGTTTTTTTTAATAACGTGTTTTTTGAATGCTACTGAAAAGAGAGCCTATTCATATATGCAACCATTCTTAAAATCCATGCACTTAAACATGAAGGTTAGCAAAGCTCAAGGTCCAGATATTCTTTGTTATTTTGAGTCATAATTTTGTACAGTTTTCTGTTTCCATATTAGCTGAAGTAATTATTATCCAAAATATTATATGAAAAGGCAACCCAGCAAAGCTATCTATTTTGGACAGTATTGCTTGTATGGAATTGAATGACTACATTTCCTCTGTAAGTAAAGTGTAAGTGAAGTAATCAGTTTACCATCTGTAGAATTTCTTCTAGTGATTTGATGCTATACTGTAATGATTCCTTAGGCAATACAGGATAAGCACTGTATTCAGTTTGTATTTAAGAAGTGCTTTAATCTTAACATTGATTGAATAACATTTCTCTAAGTTTTTAATACACAACATTAATAGCCAATATTTGCATATAAGATAGGCTTGTTACTAATACAGATTTAACATTTTCCTTAATTAATTTTCATTAACTTCAAGTAATTTGTGAATTCTAAATTGACAACATAAAACACCTGCCAGCAGGTGGCAAGAACTACATATATAAGAAGGCCTGGGTGATGTATGTGTTTTTTAAAAAGACGTAACAATGTGTAATGACTTGTGGTTAATTGGAAAAGTTTGTGTTGAGCATTAATGAACATATTTGAGGAAGCAGAACAGATTCAGATCTTTGATTAAGAATAGTAACAATATGCTTGAGTCCTGCTTGAATGGCCATCTGAACAGGGAGGAATTTCAGCATGTGTTTAAGGGCTATCTTGTATCAGGATAGTGTTTATGGTTTGGGACTTGCAAATTGAAAACAAATAAGCACCTTCTTTTCTCTGCTTAACTGCAATTAGAAAAAAACCACTTGGTCTAAAGACCTTTTGTAATTAATGTGAAAGCATTTTTTTTTTTCAGTGAACTGAGATTTTAATTTCCCTTTCCTAAGGCTGTATCCACTAAGCCTATACCTTTTGTGACTGTGATCCATATGCCTATTTTTATTGACTTCTGAAACCACAAGTTTGAAACTGATCTTTTTCTCCTTGTAATTGACCTGAATCATTCATTCTGTAGTTCAGTCCCAGTACCTCTTGTCTTATACACCATGACTAAAGAGTACTTTTTATTTTTTCCTCTTTACAGCAGTGTCGTACATACTGGAAAACTGTTACCAAGTTCCTCTTGGGTCTCCTCTTCTTTATGTTAAACACATCAACAAGATTTTTATTGTAGCTCAGATGTTTTAGATGTTCTGTTGTTTTCAGAAGATCTTTTCTGGGCTACTGCAAGGTAGTAACCACATTTTTTCCAGGCATGATGCTGAAAGAAAGAACAAGTCTAGATGTGTGAAGAGAGGGATTTTTTTTACATTTCTGACATGCTAGACGTCTGTATAAACAGCCCAGTATGATGCCTAACTTTCATCTCCATAAGACAGGAACTTGATTTGTCTGAGTTTACTTTCCTATAATGATTTGATGCAACATCTGGATGAGTTTGTTTCATTGAAGGAGACTAAAAGGTCTTTACTAAAGTGTGAAATCCCTTAAACAATATTTTAAAAAGGAAATAAATGAAACTGGAGTGAAGAACAAGGCTAAGATATGTTAACCTTTTTTAATACTAAGTTTTCTTATAGGAATTATCCTTTTCCTCCTTAAGAAAATATGTGGCAATTAGCACTCTAGGAAAAGGCTTGTTTCTCATGAAATAAAAAAATGGCATTTTGTATGAATTGCAATGCATACATTTCTACTTATTTTCTTTAACGGGGAAGTGAAGCTGACATTTGTCTGGCTTTGCATATGCAAAAAAAATAGGAAGCTATCTTAATAATATTTCATCTCCTTCTTTTAATAACTAATTTAAAACTCTAATTCAGCTTTTCCTCCTGTATAATGGGGACAGTATGTGTTATCAGTTCTCTGTGAAACAAACTTCTATTTTAATAATGGATTGAATCAGAATTACAAGTCTATCCAGAAGTATGTGAAACACTAGTGGCAAGTTCCAGCTGCAATTTGCCTTCGTTAGTTTTAAACCCGAAACTGTTTCTAATTTTCTTAAGACCAAACTGATCTGTGAAGATTCATTCTTTGACTGTTTAATTCAGTATCCTTTCAGTGTCTTGCTGATAAAGCACGCAGGTAATGCAATACTCCTAGAGCTATGTGAGCAGGAAAATAAGGTTTTTTTCATTTTTTTTTAAGATCTCCTAAGACTGCACTAACAGAACACTAGAATCCAATAAGAAATTATCACATAAACTTCTTCAATAGGTTTGTTAGCTAAAAATGAAATTTTAAACTGGAATAAACAATAAACACTGCAAAGTCATTATTACGTACAGACTAGCACAGTATAGCAGAAGAAACCCCTTCAACTGTGATACTTGTGTAGTATCATAGTTCAGCTGGGAAGTTGTACTTAATTTATAAAAACTTTTTTCCGTCTCTGTTTTTTTCACTCTAGTGAGTCTCCTGTTAAGGTCAACAGTAGTAATCTCATTGATCTCACAGTGGGTTATATTGAGTAAGGGCAGATACAAGACCCACCTGGATGTGATGCTTGGATAGCAGAATTTGTGATCTAATGATGTGATAAGGAAGTCATGCACTGCACTTAGTGATGCTCAGAATGAAGACTTTCATTCTCAAAGCCATCTTGATAAATTATATAGGTAATACTGAATCTCTTATCACTGTATTTTGTGAACTATCTCATTCTCAAAGGCAGCATCTAACCTTGCAATGTACTTTTTAGGGAATTATCCTCTTCTAAACAAAGTTATTCACCATTTGAAGTATCGTACTGTAATCAGTTAGCACATTGATTTTCTATAGCTTGTTCTTGTTGTTACTCATGAGGAATAACATTTAAATAATTAAAGAAAAATCCCATTGCTGTCACCCTAATCTGAGTAATAAATTCTTATCTTGGTACTAAAAAAATGACAGCAATAGTAATTTCATTCATTGTAATATAAAGATGAAAAGTAAATGGAAGACCTAGTAGTCATTCATGAGTAATCAAGAAATACATCATGGTTTATGTTGATGATTGAAGCTTCCGATATTCACAAAGGCAGTATTTCAGGCTTCAGATTTAACACACTGTAAAATAATCCTCTCTTATTGCTTAGCTCAAAGACCTGAATCAGTTATCTTTACACTGAGAGAGAAGGGTGTGTATTTCGAGTAAAAGTCTTTTTGCTAAGCTGCTTTACAGTGCAGACCCACTGGAAAAGAAAGTCATCAGAACAACAGAGAAGTGTGATAACCTGAACGGGATCTGACAGGTAGAGAGGGTTAAGATAGAGTTCTGTTAAAATGGCTTTTTCCCAGAAAAGTTGTGACATGGAACCATGACTTCATTTCCAGGCAAGAGTGGGTTAATCAAGTAAGATAATAACATAGCAAACAATATAGAAGAGCATAATGCAATCAGTACATTATAGATCTATAGTCCTGAAGGCCAGAAGGGATTTCTGCTGGACCAAATTTCTCTGTAGAGCATTACTTTGCAGAGTACATCTCTCCTAGATCATGTGTAGTCTGAACATTTCGCCATTATCTGCCATTACATGTCACCACTCTGCTCAGAGAAAGCATTTATATTTAGTCAAAACACAGCTTGCTCTTAACTAGATAATAAACAGATGTCTTCTAGTCCTGAAATGAAGGCACAGAGAGAAGTTGCCTCTGCTGTCTGACAGTTTGTATCAATGGTATATCACTATGCTTATAAGAATGTGGGCCTGATTTCTCATCTGGATTTACCTGTTGTCTTGTCTTTTACTCTTGTTACGCCTTCTTGTAATAAAACAAAAACCACCTTGTATGCATTATTTTTCTTTCTGTTCTGGAGGTACATATAGAGCAAGTTAAACCAATTTTCAGTTATCTTTCAGAAGGCTACATCTAGTTTCTGGTTTTATGGTGCTCTCCTTATTTATCAAATAGTTTTTCTCAAGTTACTGTAGTTTCTAGCTATTGCTGCTGAAAGGCTTAAAATGATTGTGTTTAGGTAGATGACCTTCCAAGCTGTAGGAAAAGGTAAACTCCCAGAATTCTGGTGAGATGGCAGTGATGAATTTTTCCCAGAGTCAGTTCTCACTTGATGCAAATGTGTGATTCCTGACTTGTGCATAATTAGGGTATTCAGAAATCTGTTTCCATTCCTATTTGGAGAAAGAGCAAATTTTTCCGATATTGCATACAAACTGGAATTTGCACAACTGTTTCTTTCTGAAACATGAATATGTACCATCCTAGCCCCATTTTTCCTATTTTTAGGCATCCAACAGCTTAGATACATTAGGCTTTTTAAATAATTAGTGAGAAGAAACAAACACTTATGTGTCAGATAAATCATACTATAGATTAGAGGTGTACTTTACAATGAGAAAATTAACATGATATTAAAACATGTTTCTTTCCATTGATTGTAAAATCTAGATGGCTACATTAAATCTAAGTGCCAGAATTTTTGCCTACAGTTGGAGGAGGTGAACTCAGCTACCAGCAGTGTTCTGTAATTCCACAGAATTTACCACAGTAACAAAACTGAGGAAAATGTCAAGCTGGTGGAATCTATGAGATCTTAAGCTGGTCAGCCTGGGAGTTCTCTGGCAAAAAAAAAAACTGCACAAGGATTGCAGTTCCTAAGGAGGACACAGGAAATGTCCATCTTCTGACAAAGCTGGTGGGGTAGCACCCCCCACCTTTTTGATTATGGAGGATCTAGTTTAACCAGCTTCACATTTTGGGGTTAGCAGTCCACTGGCAACAGATAACAGGGCTCCACACACAACCCTTACAGACGTAAGGGAGATTTTCCAGGAAAAATAACTCAAGTAGAGATGTTTTCAGATTTAACAAAACATCTTCCTAAAATTAATTCTTGTTTCTTCTAGCAGTTTGTTGTCCACCTCTAAACAGGATGTTCAATACTTCACTATCAAAAACATCAGAAGATTAAATCTATTGATTTGGAACTTTTTTTTTTTTCCCTCTGACTCTTTGGAGACATTTTCAGAGCCAGTGGTGGCTTATGAAGACCTTCAAAATGTCAGTATGTTAAATCTTTATACAAAATTTCTATTAACCTTGCAGAAAGAGTCCCAAGATTAATAATTAAACTAGAGTCTTTTGATGTGGCGGGTTGACTCCAGCTGGACATCAGGTGCTCACCAAAGCCACTTTGTCACTCCTCAGCTGGACAGGGGAGAAAAAATATAACGAAAGGCTTGTGGGTTTAGGTGAGGACAGTGGGGCATCACTCACCAATGACCTTGTTGGGCATTATATAGCACACTGCATCACAGACCCACGCTGGAGCAGTCTGTCCCAGAAGGACTGCAACCCATAGATGGGAGCTAAGATGGAGCATTTTTTAAAGAACTGTAGCCCATGTGGTGACTTCCATGGGAGCAGTTCATGGAGGACTGTCTCCCATGGGAGGGGCCCCACTCCAGAGCCAGGGAAGGGTGTAAGGAGTCCTTCCCCTGAGGAGCAAGGAGAGGCAGAAAACAACATGTGAATAACTCATTGCAACCCCCATTCTGAGTCCCTCTGTGCCACTGGAGGAGACAGAGACACCTGAAGTGCAGTTAAGCCTAGGAAGAAGGGAACAGTGGGGGGAAGGTTTTGAGAGATTTAATTTTTCTTTCTCATTATCCTCCTCTGATTTGATTGGTAATAAAAATAAATTAATTTCTTCAAGTTGAGTGTGTTTTTCCTTTGAGGATAATTGCTAAATGTTCTCTCCCTGTCCTGATCTTGACCCACAGCCTTTCATTACATTTTCTTTCCCCTGCCCAGCTGATGAGGGGGGTGATAAAACAGCTTTGGTGGGTACCTAGTGTCCAGCCTGGGTCAACAAACCACATTTTTTTACTATAATACCAAATCTTGTAAAATATCTTTAATATATTTCATTCATACAACAATATTTAGAACTTTCCGTTATCCTAAACCTCATTTGTGAGTATATAAATCATAAATCTTGATCCTTTAATTAATACTAGCTTTCTGTGTCATCTCACCATTCCTGGTATGTTCAGATGTTGCACTGTAGCATTTTATCTCCTGGGACAGAACCCTCCATTGCAGAGGATACAGATGGTAGTCATGTTCTTCCTTCTCCTACTCAGCTTTGTTTCATCTTTTCCCTGCTCTGCTCTTCCTCTC
>NW_009952066.1:2893820-2964438 GCF_000747805.2 Chaetura pelagica | reverse complement strand
TCTTTCCCTTCTCCCCTCATTGTTTCCAGCAATTTTAGTTCATGGTCTTCTTGTACCTCCCACAATCATCCACAGGAGAACAGCATGGGAAGAGAAAACCCCAACATCGGTTAGACTGCCTGTCAGTCATGATTGCTACTACATCCCTCTGCAATAATCAGACCTGTCCAATGATTTGAGTTTCCCTCTTCCTTGATCTTCTATCCAATTGTTCACACTGGGCTCCCTTCTACTTCCAAAGTAGGGCCTGGTCCAGATGAAAATGTCAGTGGAGCAGGAAGTACTGTTTTTGTGCTGCAGAGAAGCTGAAGAGTTCCTGCTTTCCTACTGTGTCTGTCTGGTGCTCCATAGGTTTTTCATGATGGATTTCCTTCTCTACTTGACCCCTCATTATGCTGCCTTGTTTTAATACTCTCATATATGCTGTCCCAAATTCGTGTTTACATTAAAAATAATACTTCTTCAGTGTAGAATCTCATTAATGCATTTTCAGATGCCTGTAAAACCCTTTATCTAATGCAGTAAATCTAATATTGAAGGAAACATAAGTTCCTAGCTTTGTAGGGGCATGACTGAGTACAGAATTACTTTAGGAAACAGGTGAAAAAATTAAGCTGTATGGGTTTGTTATTGTGTCGACTACACTATGAGAATCAGTTTTTCCACAGGAAATAGACAGGTACGTAATTGGGAGCCATCCCTCCTGTGCTGAAGAACTGCAGTGCATGATCCAATGGCAGCCTTCTTCAAGCTTCTGGCAGTGAGTTGTTTAAATATTTCAGCAGTGCATTGAAGACACTCCATCTGGGTTTGAAAGTTGAATGCACATTAGCATTTCTAGGTCACAGTGATTAAAATGTATGGCTCCTAGGCTACAAGGTACAGAACTATAGAACTTGTTGAAACAATGTGTTTAGCCCTGTGACTATGATAAAAAAGAAGTAGTAATGTGATGTCTTTATTCACATCATTCTCTTAGTTGGTCATTGTTGTTTGAATTCGCTTTGGAGACATTGGTGACATTTTACCAGCCAAAAACATAGTGATGGATGTCTGAATGAAAAAAAACAAAACACAAGAATATCTTTGCCTTAAGGAACATCTCTGACTTTTGAGTTGTTGACAGACAGACATGAAAGAGGTGTAGGGATCAGCATGTAAGAAAATGGCCAGATGCCAGCAATTGCTGCTTCTGTTCTTGGCTCTTCACACCACTGTCTTGCTGCAAGTCCCTGAACATGTAATTTCACATTTCTGTATTTATTTCCTCACTGAGGCTTTTTTTAATTCTAATTTTTGTTTTTTTATTTATTTAAGTGGAAATCATTTACCCTTTCTCCTATGCTGAGTGTGATGGATTCTCTAGAACCTATTGTCTGGGCTAACTTGCCTCTCCAACTATCAGTATGTAAAGCAGACATCTATCATCACCAATTAATCTTATCTGAGAGTTCAAGTTGACAGATGCATTTGTCATTATCATATTGTAAAGCATCTCCCAAGCTTCTCTCTTCACATGGAAGCTGCCCAAGCATGATTATTTTTTTTTGAGGACACTTTCTCAAAATAGTCTCTGGGTTGGTACTGTTAGTGGAGGTTTTAATAATATTTTCAGTTCTTCAATATGTGATCTCTTTAGTGCATATGCAGTGTATAAAGCTTTGCACTGAGGAAAGTCTCCCAGTTTCCCTGAACAAAATAATTATTTAATTCTATTTAATTCAGTACATAATGTTAATCTAACTTGTAAGTTCATTTCTCTATGGTGAGAAAGCTGCTTGAGGATTGTCAGATATATATCTCACTCTCCTGTTGATGTGAATACTTTACAGTCTCATGTGTTGCAAAAAACTTGGTCTTTTAAATGTTATTTCTTTATTACACATAAACATATTCAGAAGCTCACAGTATGTGCTAAATGTACTCTATACACAAGTTCATTTTGTATAAACTTATTCAGAAGACAAGGTTGCTCTGAAGTACAAGGTTACTTTGAAGTCATTTGGGAAGGTTTATTGAAAGTTGCAAACAAAGGGTCCCTGGAGGCACTAATAAAATATTGAAAGACTGCTTACACTTAGGACAGTGGAAACTACATAAATATAACTGACCTTCCTCTCTAGCTCATTGCCAAATTACCAGTGTTTATCTCATGATGTGAAGCTCCCTCAATACCAGAACAAAATATTTTCAGAAAGAGAGTAATCACAGCTGAGATACCTGCTTTAAATAGGCTTAAATTAAAGGTGATTTCTGGCAAAACAGAACATGGTAGAACACACCTTAAGGAAACATATTCCAACATTTTGTTCTTAAGGATGTTAATATCTACAAAAATAGATTCCATTCAAAAAAACAAAGTATCAACCCAGTATTTTCTTCAAGTAGTGATCAATCTACTTCCAAACTGATGTATTACATGAAGGATACTTGTTTTAGAAAAGGCTGTTAACTAGGTTTTTTTATGATATTTTTAAAATATTTTTTTCTACTGGCAGTAGCCTGCCCTTCATTTAAAACACATGTAATTCAACTGCAAAAAACAACAACAAACCAAACCCCAAAATATTATTTGAAACTCCAAGTGGCATATATTTTAGTTATTTATTTATATAAACTTCCTCAAATAAATGTGTTCTAACTTCTCTGCCACTGTTGTGACAGGCTTTAAATAATTAATTTGTGTCAAGCATGTTTGCATGTTTTTAGAGGCAGTTTTTACTTTGCTTATCTAGTTGCAAAAACCTAATCTTTGACAAAACACTGATAAAGGCACTGCTTCATTTTTTCAATTAGCATCTGATCCACTAGCAGTACAAGAGCTAGAGGGCTCCAGGAGGTGGGGATGGGCACTATCTGCTACTTTTGCTATTTGAAGATATAAACTAAGTAAAACTGAAGGTTACATTTGCTCTTTAAAATATGTAAGAAGTACTTATTGATCTTTGTGTTTGGTTTAATATAGTTAATATTTTTTATTACTTTCACAGCATAAAGGAGGATTCGCTGCTATACAGCTAATAGAATATTTTCCTCCTGGTCTTATTATTGAAAGTTGTCATATGTGAAAAATGTGTTGCTTGATTTCAGTTTGTTGGAAGAAGCTTATAGCATGATTAAACTGAGAGATTCCTTGTAGGCAAACTTTGATAATGGGAACAAATCAGACTGTCATTTTCTGTGGTGTGAAGAAACCTTATATAACAATCCTTAGAGAGCAGGTGATTTGGTAGACCACAAGTTAGCAAATACTTTATCCTTTTTAGGATCAACTTCTCAAATTTTGGTACTAATGCTAAATCACCACTCATGCTTATGCATTTACTTTTAGAGGAAAAATAATTCATAGCATGCAGCTTCTCTGTAGACTTAATGATGTTTTCTCCTACAAATACATACATCTTGAAAAAAGTAAGCAAATGGACTGCAGTATTAAACCAGTACCAAAATGAGTCCAAATCCTATAAATAATATAATGAGTTTAACCTGAGGCTTTTTTTTAAAAAAAAAAAAAAAAAAAAAGATTGGTGTAAAGTTGAAATAAAGCTGTAATGATTGAGCTGCTTTAAACAGGAGAAAAACATACCGTTACAGATATTTGGGTTTTTCCATGTGTCATCTCTGTTTTATCCAGACCAAGTATGAGTTATTTACTTTACAAGTAGTTCCCCGCTTTCTTCTGACAATGAAAAAAGGTAATGGGTATAGCCTGTACCTGTTCAGGATATGCATTATTGGATGCTATCCATTTATTGATCTCATGGAAATCCATTAACTTTACTATCCCTCCTAATGGCCTCCTATAAAGTACTGTCAAATTGGATCCCATGGGATTGCCAAGGAAAGTATAAGGACATGGGGGAGAGGAGCACCTGTCTGTTGCAATAACCTTTGCTTCCACAAGTTGCAATGTCAAGTGGGTATTTTTTCTTGAAGTCTATGTCAGAAGTACTTCTGAGTCATTTCTCTTGCATTAATGCAAGGGTATGAAATCACACATTATTGCTGCTTTGGGAAGTAGGCTGAAGCACTTTTCAGGAGGTGACATTCAAGGTAGGTGTTGGGTGAAGTTGGCCCAGAGTGATTTGCCAGTTCATTCTGTAGCACAGATTTTCTGGTGGAATTTCATTGCTGAGCCAGCTAGCATCCACCCAGCATTTTGCTTCATTTAAACATCCATGTTTGGAACAGAGCCAAACTCCCAAGTGAACCTTTTTGATTATCTAATGTTAAAAAAACATAAAGACTCATACTCCTGCAGCCTTGGCTTCTCAAATGACTCGGTCTGCTTACACTAAGAGAAGAGTTTGTTTTTAAACATGGCATAGAGCAGACTAAACTTGGGTAGACTTACCCCAAACCTTCAGTGTAATCTTTTCTTAATGAAACTATTTTGATATGGGAGAAGGGAAACATTTGAGTAGTTGGATAATTTCACATTTCTTTTGTGCAAGTATTATAAAGTAGGGGTTATTTACCATCTTCCTCAGACATCTGAGAGTATCTGATCACTACTGGATCATTCAATAAGAAGCTTTTCTTTACTTGTGCATGTTTTTTCTAGTCAATCCCCTATTCAGGACATATGAATGCTAATTCTGTATTTGCCACTAACTTTAGCTCCTTGTGCCATTTCTGTATTGTTTCTTTGTCAGTTTGTGCTTTGACTCGCTGCGTATATTAATAGAACTAGAGATATTATGACCTTATGTAACAGTTTAAAAAGTTAGGATTATTAGCTGTAAAGATATTTCTGCATTTAAGAGAGTGTAGGATTACTGTTACATCTGTGCATACACTGGTATTTCTGATAAGGTTGCTATTATGTGAACATTATAAACAGTTACTTGCATTTATGTATATAAAATGCACACATCTAATATGCTAAAGTGATTTCAATGCTTTCAGGCTGTGATTGCTGAAGCTCAAAAATGGTGCAACAAATTCTTACTGCAACATGTTTTTCTGTGAGAAATTTTATGTTCATTACCTGAGCACTCCTGCCTCAGTTTTTGGTCACTTTGTTAACCAGTTGCAACATAGTTGTTTGCTTAGATTATAGCAGCTAACACTCTAGTCTCACTTTTTATTTTTTTTATTTTTTATTTTTTTTCCCCTATTCGGGGGAGTCCTGGGGGATGGTTAATTTTAGCCTTTATATTTCTGGTGGCTGGAACACATATGTTCTCTGCCCTGTACAACTGCCACGTTTCACTCATTAACTGTATATTTCAGCTGCACTGTCTGTTTTCTGTGGGAACTGTGAAGATATGAGATGCTATTGCATTTTGAAAGACAGAAAACAGTATCTCAGTAATTCCCCTAAGACTGCCAGGCTGGTAGGAAGGCCTTTAATAACCACAGCTTATGTTTTGTTCAATTCTGTTGTTTTAGGTTCAATGGATCCAAAGGACTTTCTGAGGGAAGCACAAATAATGAAGAATTTGAGACATCCAAAGCTTATACAGCTTTATGCTGTCTGTACTTTGGAGGACCCAATTTATATTATTACTGAGCTGATGAGATATGGGAGTCTTCTAGAATACCTTCAAAGTAAGCAAATAAGTATAAACTCATTTCAAGGGGTGCTACAGCTGTCAGTTTAGTAAATACACTAACATTGTGGTTTAATATAAAAGCTACATTATTTTTCATGCATGAGGATGTGAAAAGAGGAAAGAGGATTATGAATTTTTGACGTGCCAAAGTATTTGAGAAGACAATCACATTCACAGTTTGATTCTTGCCTTATAGTACCCCACATTTTTCCACCCAGTTCTATGAGTAGCTGGGAACATACACTGACAGTATAAAAATATAAGCATCCAGAAGGATAGGTCATCATATTTGACATGAAATAGAGGCACTTCCACAAAATGTACTTAACGGCTTTGAGATCTATTACTAGGCAGAAATAGCTTTTCACTGTGTATTTGTCCCTTGCCTATCGTATCAGGGCTTTTATCTTAGCAGCACTTCAAAGTGCTCTTTTGAAAGTGAGTAATAATTAAAAATAAAATTGTATAGTGTGGGACAAACTAGCATAATGATTGCACCCCTGCTATTGAGAAATGCTTGATTCTACTGTTGTTATCCATTTTCAGTTTGGCAAATGTCTCTGAGATGCTAAGTTTCTGTAAAGCTGTAATGGTCTCTTGAAGACAAAATATTTGCTGTGATCATCGTCCTAAATTTCTTCTCTGTCTCCAGCCCATAAGGCAAAGCTCTGTGAAATACCTCAGGCACTATTTACCATGGCACATTCTTTCCCCCGTTTTCTCTGTGGGACCATTTCTTAAGAGAGGCTCAGTCCAGGGAGAATTACAGCTAAAGGCATCTCTGGTAGAGGGACAGCCCCACCAGGATCTGTGCAGAGAGGGGCTGCAACGAGCTTTGGCCAGATTGCTCACAGTTTTGTAGGCATTTAGTGACCAGGGATAGGGAGGCACAAATTTCCTTTAAATTCTCATCTCTGGTGCCTTTGTGTGCAGATTGCTGCTTATATGATTGAAAGAGCCTGGCACATGAGGCAATGATTGCTGTGCATGAAAACATTTATTACACTGGAGAAATTGCTTTGAAAAAGCCAGGATGAGTCACAGCTATTGCAGAAGTGAAAATTGTCTTGTTTGTGCATGGAGTACAACATGTGCAGGGCACATCAGCACTGCAGCCTCTGTGTAGATCTCAGAGAGACCGTGAAAGCCAGTTGGTTTCCAGGCAGCTGTCACAGTAACTAAAAAAGGCCAGTTGAAACCTGGTGGTTTCAACCACTGAAGCCTAGTGGTATCTCTCCTTGTCTGATGGCCTATGCACAGGGGGATAGATACATAGAAATGAGGGGTGGAGGTAGAGATCCTTTGATAGCTATAGGTCGGAGAAAAAGTTGTTCCTGTCTATGAGAGTGAGTGCTGTCAGCTCTGTGACTGGAAGTGATCTGTATTGGTTGGCAGTCAGTGCACAGCCCTTGATGAGCTTACTTGAGGCTCTGCTACTGCAGGAGCTAGGAAAACATTTCCAGAAGGCTGCAGTCTCTGTGTGCACTGTAGGTAAATATGGCAAACTGGCACAGAGGGGAAGTCCAGAGATCATTCTTTGGTTAAGTTTCCCCTCCCAGAAATGCATAATATGTTTTTCCAGGTTTAATAAAGCCCTGATACTTCATGCAAAGTGACTATAGCATTCCACCAAAATGACGGCTACTTAATAATGATAAGCATGTGAGTTCCCTGTGCACCCTGTGAATGTACTTCTTGTTGAACACTGCTATGCAGAGTTATTGAGCTGCGACCAAGATGAGAAAAAAGTTACTGAAAAGCTACTGAAAATTTTGTTATTGGATGTGAATGAAATTGTCATAAAAGTGTGAGTGTTGTTATCAATTCTGACAGACCTTGGGCTTGTCCCGACAGGGACACAGTCCTGAAGTTTAGCGAATTATTACAGAGGCAATGCTCTCAACTGAGGAAAGTGCTACTTGCTCATTTATTTATTTATTGTCAGGCATCTGTCAATGAAAATATTTTTCTGTCTTTCCTATATGAGATATTGTGATTGATTCCTTAGAACAGGGTGCAGAGCCCAAGCTTTCTTTAATATTTTCTCTAATAAATTTTTCATATAAGGGTGATAGTTTTGTAAAAAAAAAAACTAAATGAAAAAAGACATGGAGGCACTACATTTTCTTTATAGGAGAAACAATAAGCTATGGGAAGGTTTTATAAATTCTCATGTAGTGCCTGGTTTGCAGTGGGGAAGTTATATTAATTTTGGATTTTTTGTTGTATTTTTTCTTTCTTCAAAACACTTTAAAACAAACTAAAGTACATGTGTACCCATATGAATAAAGGGGTAAACTCTTCCAACCTTCTCTGAACCAGCCAGGTGGGAGCTGCCTCTGGTTTGGAAATCTCTGTAGTTGTACTAATGCAGTGCTGTGGTTGAACTTGTGTACTTTGGCTGGCCCAGTCTGGGATTTTGGTATACTTAGGAATCTTTATGAGACAACCATGCATGATTTTCACATCCGATCCCAAAGAACTCTGTGCTTTCATCCTCTGTCTTTGTGCAGCTTTCAGCTCCTGATGAGCTGAGGGATTTTAAACCGAATTACACAAATTAGTTTCCAAAGCTCAGGCACTCAGGCAAGGTGATTGTACAGATATAGTTTTTTTTTTATTAAATACAACATAAGTGTCATTTTTTGATCTACATCTTTGTCCAGCAAGCTGAATAATAAATGTTGAGGTTTCCCTGTTATCAGAACTGCAAAACTTCAGAGTGTTATATTATTCTGTGGCCTGGTGATGGATTTTCTTGATGGTTAATCCATAGATTTTAACATAGACTGATTTTTTTCCCTCTTTCTTTCAAAGGTCAAGGCAACTATTGTACATATGTGTGTGAGAGAAAGACTTTCTGAGTCAACAATAGAAGTAAATAATATTAGTGCTGAATTATCATTACAATGAGTTTAGCCTCAAAAAGGAAGTAGGACAATACACATACAGGGTAAATTTAATAATTTAAAATTAGATTGTTTTACCTGTTAATCTCAGAACATCCAGATAAACAGGAAATTCAAGCCTGGAGACTGCAGAAGAGATTAGTAAAAAACAGAATTTCACACCTTTCACAAGGAATGATTGCAAGGTCAGGAGGTCATCCTGCCCTTCTTCTCTGCACTTGTGAGACCCCACCTGGAGTACTGTGTCTAATTCTGGAGCAAGTCCAGAGGAGGCCACGAAGGTAATACAAGGGCTGGAGCACCTCTGCTATGAAGACAGTTTGAGAGAGTTGGGGCTGTTCAGCCTGGAGAAGAGAAGGCTCCAAGGAGACCTTATAGCAGCCTTCCAGTACTTGAAGGGCCTACAGGAAATCTGGGGCGGGGCTTTTACCAGGGCATGTAGTGATGGAACAGCGGGTAATGGTTTTAAACTGGAAGAAGGGAGATTTAGGTTCAATGTTAGGTAGAAATCCTTTACTGTTAGGGTGGAGAGGCAATGGAACAGGTTGCCCAGAGAGGTTGCGGATGCCCCCTCCTTGGATGTGTTCAAGGCCAGGTTGAACAAGACTTTGTGCATCCTGGTCTAGTGGAGGGTGTCCCTGCCCTTGCAGGGGGGGTGGAACTAGGTGATCTTCTAGTTCCCTTCCAACCCAAACCATCCTATGATTCTATGAAAATACCAGAACTGGAGGAGGCTATGCAAACCAAAGCTAAGACTGACTTTCACTGTGAATCAATTTAAAATAAGAAACCGCCATCTAAAATATTTTATTTCTTTGACACAAAGATGGGGGGGCAGGGCACCTGTCTTACTATTTTCATATGTCTTACTATTTTCATGTGTGAAGGCAAGTTGCTGTGCTTAAAGTTCTACTACTTTCTTTGAACAACCAGTCTGTGATCACCAAATCTCTATTTCTGGGACTTGCTGATCTTACAGTGGTGGGAATTCCAATGCACATAGATTCAGAATGTTCTATGAGAGAAGCAGGCAGCTTGAAAGCAGAACAAGGAGTCCTACTGTTGAGTAGCAGCAACAGAGATAGCAACATGAAGCAATCCATCTGAAATGGACTGGAAAGTGAAAAGTGGAGTTACACTTGACAGCAGATGGTATATTCCTAGTAAGAATCCTTGGAGATCCTTTTGTCCATTTCCATCTTTGTTCGGCTTTGGCTGCGCCCAGTGAGTACTGACATTAACATTTACAGTTTGAAATCATAGAATCATTAAGGTTGGAAGGGACCTTAAAGATCATCAAGTTCCAACCTCCCTGCCGTGAGCAGGGAACCCTATCACTAGATCAGGTTGCACAAAACCTCATCCAACCTGGCCTTAATAACCTCCAGGGATGGGGCAACAACCTCCCTGGGCAACCCATTCCAGTTCCTCACTACCCTTATAGTGAAGAATTTCTTCCTAATATCTAACCTAAATCTCCCCTCTTTCACTTAAAAACCATTACCCCTTCTCCTATCACCATCTTCTATGATGAAAAGCCTCTCCCCAGCTTTTCTGTAGACCCCCTTCAGGTACCGGAAGGCCACTTTAAGGTGACCCCACAGTCTTCTCTTCTCTAGGCTGAACAGCCCCAACTCTCTCAGCCTGTCTTCATAGCAGAGGTGCTCCAGCCCTTTGATCATCTTTGTGGCCCTTCTCTGGACCCTCTTCAACAGGTCTATATCCTTCTTGTGCTGAGGGCACCAGAACTGTACACAGTGCTGCAGGTGGGGCCTCACCAGAGCAGAGTAGAGAGGCAGAATCACTTCCCTGGCCCTGCTGGCCACACTTCTTTTGATGCAGCCCAGGATGGAGTTGCTTTCTAGGCTGCAAGTGCACACTGGTGGCTCATGTTGAGCTTCTCATCTACTACCACCTCCAAGTCCTTTTCTTTGGGACTGCTCTCTAACCATTCTCCCCCCAGCCTGTATTTATGTTGGGTTGTGCCAACCCAGATGCGGAACCTTGCACTTGGCCTTATTGAACTTTATGAGGTTGGCATTGGCCCGCCTCTCCAGCCTGTCAAGGTCCCTCTGGATGGCATCCCTTCCCTCTTGGTTATGTACTTGTTGGAAACCAAACATCTGCTTTACTAACAGTAGATAAATGTCCTTTTCTTTGGAATTTGTCAGCAGCTCCTTCTGGGCTTAGATCAGCTGCTACTTTTAGATGGGACAGGCATTGTTACTCCGTTGTGATGACTTTTGCTGCATGACTTTAAATAGTGTCATTCACTAACCTCTGTCATTTGGTCGAGCTGTTCCTTTATTGTATCATGTGGCATTGTTGATTTGTGTTAGCTGTTGGAACCAGTCAGCTGTTACGATATTTGTATATGAATATCATAAATATTATGTTATCCTTGTTGTCTTCTTTTTAAACAGAAGATGCAGGCTCCCAAATCTTCTTGCCACAACAAGTAGACATGGCTGCTCAGGTGGCTTCTGGAATGGCCTACCTGGAATCCCAGAACTATATCCATCGGGATCTGGCAGCCAGGAATGTTCTTGTTGGTGAACACAGTGTTTATAAAGTGGCAGACTTTGGACTTGCGAGAGTTTTTAAGGTGAGTTGTGAGCGGGTGAATTGGCTCTACTTTAACTCTGGGGAGCAAGGTGGAAGATGTCAACTAAAGGATTAAATATAGCCTCTGAATTGCTGGATTTGGGCAAAAAGCATGCACAGGGAGAAAAGGACACCTAACTTGTTCACTTGTGTCCTCTACCTGCATTAGCCCATGCAATGTTAGAAGCTGACCTGTACCTTTATGTCAGTCTGAAGATGACATCCAGTTGTCTGCTTTCCACTCAGCCACCAAGGAAAGATCTTGGCAAGAAATACCCTTTGCTGCACAACCTTTATCCACAACACTAGTGTTTGCCACATGGAGAGAGATCACAGGACTGATGGCAAAACTATCTTCCTAAGCCTGTAAGGCAAGGCATATAAAAATGTATTGACAGCTATTTTCTCCTTATTCACTTCCCCACTGCCTCTGTGATACTTGCGAGTGCAGGTAGTAATCATAAAAGAACCTTATTCTCTCTGCGACTAATAGCAGAGTTCATAAACTGAGCTCCCAGAGCTTTAAATCTGACACAGTTTCAAATTCTTTGCCATTGTGCTGCTGTTTTTTCTCTAGCCCTTGGGGATGTAGAATGCCAAGTAAGGCTGACCAAGATAGCCCCAGGAAGGAGCTGTGGTTTAGAAGTGATTTTTCTTACCTCTGGAAATTATTTTATTAGACTTGGAAAGACTTGATTTGCCG
The DNA here is from genome assembly GCF_000747805.2 of Chaetura pelagica. Classification (NCBI taxonomy): domain Eukaryota; kingdom Metazoa; phylum Chordata; class Aves; order Apodiformes; family Apodidae; genus Chaetura; species Chaetura pelagica. The sequence goes on along the minus strand of NW_009952066.1, from coordinate 2,952,664 downwards.
TGTTTTATGGATTTCAATATGTAATCTGTAATTTCTGAGGCCTTACTCTTTTTATTGATTTATGTTCTTGCACTGAGAAGGAAAAACAGAAAAAAATCCTTCTGGTTCTCGTTTGTTTTCTTTCCATTCAAGCAGCAGAAATTGAAGTTCATGACAGAGCTGGATTTATTACATACTGAAGTATAGAAAAATGGCTTGACAGTAGCATCAAGGGACTTTGAAAGTGCTTTTTGCTTAATTTTGATTCTTCTAGCTATGCATAAGTTCTGATTGCACATTCTTTAACATGAAAAATATGTATTTTTAAATGAACAATGCTTACAATGGATATTTCTCCTCTCCTCACTAGAGAGGGTAATAATTTGCAGCTGTTGACTTTTCTTGTTAAAGCTGCACTTCACTAATATTCTCTGTCATAGAGTCATCTTGACAGATTTTCTTAGGAATATTAGCTCTCCTTAGCCAAAGCACTAACATGGTCACATGGAAAGATCTCAAAGGAGTAGGTGTGAGAAATTAAATCTGTATTTCTCTATTCATTGATTAGCATAATGAAATAATTTTTTGTTGCTAGAGTTGAGTATTATGCTTAAGATGCCAACTATATCAATATGTAGATACAGAACACTAACAACCAGTCTTTTCAAAACTATAGGGCATTACTGCTGGGAAATGTACCTTAAAAGCAATTTAAAAATAAAATCTTGTACACATTCACCTGGATTTGCATGTGAAAAGCCTAACCAAGGCTTAGATGAGACTGATGTACACTAACTTAGATTTAGGAATTCAAGAGAGAATAAATGTTCACAAAGTTCAGATGTCTGGGTTGTAAAGCCCAAGACATGTTTCCAAAATTTTGCAAGTAAATAATTTTCCTTTTTCTATGTGTCTTTCATCTTCATTTTACATTAATTAATTGGACCCACTGTATGCTAATATGTTAATTGAATCACTTAGAGTTTGTTCTTTGGTTGGCAAAACCTGCTTAAGTGATTGTTATCAAAGTCAATGGCCCTTCAACACTGCAATAAATCATAGAAGAGGAGTTCTGAAATTCATCAGCTCTTGCTCCTGCCTTCTCTGTTTACTGAAGACCAGACCTGAAGCCATTTGGTCTCTAGTTTCAGCAGGGTGCTTATACTGCCACTCCTGACAGACTTTTGAAATCTTGCATGCCAGGTCCAGAATTCACAGTAGCAGGTCATAATTAATCACAAACCACTCCAACACTACATCGTCACTCGAAATGATAAATGCTTTAGGAAAGTCTCTGATGAAAGATAGATAGCATTTCTCAACTGTGAGGCCCAATTCAACAATAGACTCATTAAGTATGTGCTTTAATACCATGAAAGGCTGGTGCTAGGCTAGAAGAGATTGAACACTTGCTTAGCTTTCTCAGGTGCTTAAGTGCTTTGCTGAAGCAGATCCGAAACCAGACTTGCTTTGTTTTACCTGTGACAGGTAGAAAGTGAAAATATATATGAATCTAGAGCTGAAACAAAACTCCCACTGAAATGGACAGCCCCGGAGGCAATCCACTACAACAAATTCAGTGTTAAGTCAGATGTCTGGTCGTTTGGAATACTTCTGTTTGAAATAATCACCTATGGGAAGATGCCTTATGCTGGTAAGTGCTTTTACTGAAAGAGTGATGCCTCATGTTTTGTTGCTTTAAGAATGACATAAAAAAAAAGAAGCTGAATGCCTGATGCCTGTCCTATGGGCATGTTAAAGGGTTACAAGTATAAATACAGAAAGAAGGCTCTTCAGATGAGGCCTGTTCGGTGCTTCAAACCTTCTGGCTGCCCCAGCTTCCCTAGAAGCTTTCCAAAGGCTGTAATTAGAAGCCATTCAAGCATCCTCTCTGGAGTCAACCTGCATTACACAGGCACTTCAGATCAAAGATGCCAATTCCTGGAATGTGGAAAAAGGGAAGGTTTTTCAGTCCCTCATACCACCCTCATTGTTTTTTTCAAGTTTATTTTTTTGAGGACATCTAATGGAAGAGCAGGTTATTGTAAAGTGCTACACAAACACTTCAGGAAGAAGGTGTCTGAAACATGAATCTGGGTGTTTATACCACCTTCCCTCAGGTTTTACTATTACAGTGGAGAGTCTTCACAAAGAGGAGGATTGGATCACAAGAATTAGGAATGAAATGTCACCAACCTCATAAGTGGATTTAATGGTATGAGAGCAGCAATTATTCCTAGCCCTATGAGAAATGCTCAGGGAACCATGGCTTCAATAACACAAGACATCAGTGAAATGATGTGACTGTGACTAATTTTGTGATGGTGAGAACACAAGGGAAGAACTAAAGCTAAAAAAAAAAAAAGTTATGCTGCATCCATACAAGCCTGAAGGCTGGTATGTTTGCCATAAACTACATTTCACAAGGTCCCAAACTGATATTTCGTGTAAAGGAAAAATTGATTCTGCTTTCTGATTCCCAATCTCACTTCCTGTGAAACCCTTTTGGAAAAAAAAATAATAAAAAAATCCTCAGCTCTTTCTTATATAAATCATAGATGTGTGCAAATGCACATACCTGTAAGAAAACTATTCCAATACAAATGGAATGTAACACCATGATTCTTGGTATTGTCTGAAAATATGTTCATCATTATCTCTTTTCAAAGGCAGAGTTTACCTGTAGCTTTACAGTGGAAAATGTGGTGTTTGGTTTTTTGTTTTGGTTTTTTTTTCCATGGCTATGTGCTTACTTGCTATTGCTTTCAGGAATTTGTCCTCAGTAATCAGGTAGGGTAAGAGGTTATGTTGATCCATGCTGATAGTGCGTAATGTACAGAGGAAACTTCATTCAGAGATCTAGGGAAAAAAAGTAAAGAGTATTCAATTCAAGATTGAATTTAAAAAGTAGAAAATGAAAAGGGAAGGTGGCAATAGTCTTGATAGATAAAGGTATAGCAAAAGTAGGGGACTGGTTTCTTCTCCATGACCTGTGGTGACAGAGCAGGCAGGGTGCACCGGTGGAAACTTGATTCTGACATAGGGAAAACTTTCTAAACATCAGAAAACTTCAGCAGCAGGACAGATTTTCTTGAGAGATTTTGGAGTTACTGAGACTAGAGGGATTTAGTTTAAGCAAAATAGGTTTCAGATTAGTTTTGGCAAACCCAGGAGAGTGGAGGAAAAGTCTCACACCCAGCTCTGCCTCTCAGACGGCACAGTTAGAGTGAGTGTGTTGGGAAGTGCTGGAGGCGGTTTTTAACTGCTGATTTGGGATCCTCCAGTGGCTCTTCTGGCCTGCTGCCATTGAAGGGGACCTGCCAAGGCCAGCTCTGCCCTCAGAGTGCATGTCTGCCTCACAGAGGCCCTTGGCTTATCTAGGTAAGAGATCAGGATATGTGGAGTCACTGAATAGACTCTGAGTAATCCAGTTAACTCCTGTTGGCTTGCAGGTATGCCAGGACAACAGGTGATCCAGATGCTGGATAAGGGGTACAGACTCCCTCAGCCAGAGACCTGCCCAGCGCCATTCTACGAGCTGATGCAGCAATGCTGGAACGCAGAAGCAGGTGGCCGGCCCACCTTCGAGGACCTCTGTGGGCAGCTGGAGTCCTACTTTGAGTCCTCTTCCTATGCCCAGGCCCAGGCCGTGGTGAAGTGAACTCCCAGTCTGGGGCTACCCAACATGGCTGAAGAAGAGGCCATGAAATCAGCCTAACCTCAGTCGTGGAGGTCGTTAGGGTGTGTGGAGGAATTGTACCTTGTGATCCCTGCACTGATACTCAACGATACTTAAAATTTTTGCTGCTGGCAAATAATTTGCAGGACTAAGCATCAGGAAGCTGGAGGGGTGGGGTCTTCTTAAAGATAAGATGCCTTCTATTTATTTTTTAAGAATGAAATGAGTGTTGCTCAATAGCCATTGTAGTGTTTTGTAATTTCTTTATTTGAATAATTATTTGCTCTTCCTTAGATTTTTTTGTTCCTACCAGGTTGTTCTCATGAAAGAATGTGATGGCTCTGCACAGCAGGATCTGTGCTTCCAGAGTCCTCTAATTGAAAATAAATAAATAAACCAATAATCCTGTGACTGTGATGATGATTGAATCCAGGTTAATTGCCTTGCTTAGACTTGAAGTACCTGTGCTTTTGCTATATTGGAAAATAAAACAGATGTTCATGGGAGAAAAGGAATTATTTTCTTCAGTGGATGCAGAGTGATCTTTTTTGGTTTGCCTACTGTTCCTCCTTTACAAGAATAAAAAAGATTATTATTAGATTATTGAAGTTGTTTGTTCTTAATGCTGTTAAATAATGCCATGGAACCAATGAGTTATGGTCCATTGAATCATAGAATCATAGAAAGGTTTGGGTCAGAAGGAACCTTAAATATCATCTAGTTCCAACTGCTCTGCCATGGGCAGGGGCACCTTCCCCTAGACCAGGTTGCTCAATATCCCATCCAACCTGGCCTTGAAGTTGTAAGGATTTGTTTTATGGTCCTTCATTTTAGGGATATTGAAGGGAATGAAATATCAACATGAATTCAAGACTGCCTTAACCTTTCAGAGTGACACCCTTTTCTAACCTGCTGTCCAAATAACAGACTCTCTCCAACAAGATTAGGTCCAGGGCAGATCTAGGTTTTTTTTGCAGAGGAACTAGAGATATTTTGATCTTCTCCAGAAGTAACTTTAATATAGGAGAGATTCAAATAATAGGTAACCTATTTTATTTTGTTGCATGGGGAAATGGAGCCCAGGTGCTTCTGCTAGCAGTCTTTACAGCTACAGATTTTAGATTATTTTATAAATTCTTCTAATTAGCTACAATATCAGTTCTGCTAAAGTCTGGTATCACTGTGACAGTTTTCTGTTCTCAGTTGTGAGGCTTAGAGAACCAAGTTTCAATTATATACTGATGATTCATCAGTTATTTAACAGCATAATCCAGGAATTAAGCTGTACTACGTTAACATTGTGTGAGCTCAGTATAAGCATGCTACCATTTTCCTCTAATATCAAAAAAAGGTATAAATAAATGAAAAGATTAATTACTTTAAAGGCTGGGTAGCTTTTATTAAATTTTAAAAATTTTCTTCTCTTTATACTTTAAATCCATTATTCTATAATCCATTATAGAAGCATTCTCAGTGCTTCTAATTTTTAATTTCCTTCTCCCCTCTACTTTTGGAAGGTACTACACCTTTTTTTTTTTTTTTTCTTCTTTCATACACATCCCTTATACAATTGATATTCAAAACTCCTTTCTGTATTTATTGTTTGTTTACTCTTTTTATCTTACTACATTTAGAGTTTTTCTAGCATTCTGTTTCTGTTCACCTTCATTTTCTGTGCAGCACTTCTCCCTTCCAGCCCTCTTTATACTAATTACACATGTAAAGCATGAAACAGTGACAATTAATTAGCTGTCATAGTATGCATGCAACTTTGGAAAGTAATCATCCACTCTGAAAGAAAAAGAGGTTAAATGAATTTGCCAAACCCATCCTGACAAGAATTGGCACTGAACTGAGAGACTACCTGGTGAAGTCTCTTGCTGTCCTCTGTCCATACTTGTTTTGAGACTCATGCTACCTACTGGCTTGTGGCCCCAACAAAATGTTACTTTATGATTATTTTTCAGTGGTGTCCAGTGATAGGACAAGGGGCAATGGGTGCAAACTGGAACATAGGAGGTTCCACATAAATATCAGGAAGAACTTCTTTACTGTGAGAGTGACAGAGCCCTGGAACAGGCTGCCCAGAGAGGCTGTGGAGTCTCCTTCGCTGGAGATATTCAAACCCACCTGGACACGTTCCTGTGTGTTGTGCTCTGGGTGACCCTGCTCTGGCAGGGGGATTGGACTAGATGATCTTTCGAGGTCCCTTCCAACCCCTATGATCCTGTGATTCTGTGATTATCAAACCTCCACCAATCCATGGGTCTCTCATCTGACTTGGAGCTGCATTTAACACCGTTGCCATCTGTGGTTAACAAATCCCACAGAGTAGGTCTATATGATAAGAGTAAGAATGCTGTTATTTGGAAAGACCTCAAGCATCAGACTTTCAATCTTGATGCTTAAGCTCCATTTCTAACTTTTTCAGGCTTCAAATATTAAAAATTTCAAAAAACAAGTTGTCTTTGCCCAACTAAAAAAACCCCATTTTGATAAAAGTAATATAATAAAAGGCTCAGACCTCTGCAGTCCAGAGGAGATGAGTTGCCAGGAAGACGAAAGAAAAAAAAAATCTGACAGCAGGGAAATAGCAAAATGTTCAGAATTCCAGTTTATGCCAGCTGGTCTAAGCTGTCCTGTGCTGGTCTCTGCCTCAAGTAGAAGTTAGCAGGATTCTATGGGCCTCCACTGAAGTGACACCAGTATTTCTGCAGAAAGCACACCTGTACAATAAATATCTTCCTAAACCAACTTAGAGAGAATATGAGGTCTGTTTGTTCTGTGAAGGTGGATATTTTGTCACCCTAATTTTTCCTATAGTCAAAGGAGAAAGAGGTGAATGAGATGGTGAATCAGTGCACCAAAATTGCAGTTCTCCTCTGAAACTCCCATGGTGGGCTTTCTTTTTGCTGCTGTAAAGATACACTAACTGTGACCTCATGAACCACCTCTAGCTGATTGGAGCAGAAGCTGCAAGTGAGTTGCACCCTGCTGAGCTGTGTGAGGAGTGGGTGCACGTGTGTGATGGCCTCCAGAAGATACAGCCTGGCATACTGGTCTGCTGCTGGCAGGTGCACCCCCTTGCTGCTGTATCCTGCTGTTTGATCTCTTGTGTTTTTCTTTGCATGCTTGCACAGCTGCAGCTAGTTAATAGAGTTTGGATCTGCCAGCTGCCTCTAGTATGCACTGGCCCAGGGTGGTAGACAAACAGCAGCACTGGCTGAAAGCAAGCAGTAGGTTCACTTTGATGTCTCTCATTATAGGCACTGCATCAAAGAAATGTATTTTATATTCATTTTGAGGCAGCCTGTGCATGTTTGGCCTGCCCAACGTGATGCAGTGTAGGTGAAGATGTGGAATCATTGTTAGTCTTCCAAACCTGAACACCGTTTTCACCCCATTGGTGTGTGCCCTGTGACCAGTTCACCCTCTTTTCTTAGCAGAAGTGGAAAGCAAGGCAAGGCATGAAGGCAGGTGCACTACAGGACCAGGATGCTCATTTTTCTCTTGCACTGTTGTTGCGCTGAGAAAATCTGGTGGCTGATAAAGCTCCTTTGCCACTACCAACAGTCCAGCTGAGGCCAAACTTGGAAATCCCAGATGCTGCTATGAGATCAAGTAGTTACTTCTGGCTCAAATCCATGCACTTGCACTTAGTTCCTTATTTTGCCTGTCCATAAGCTGCTGTTATGCCAGTGAAATGCTGCCACCCTAGTATGAACTCGAGCTCTGCATGTCTTTTTCCTTGGGCTGACAGGGAAATAAACTAGAGGAAAAGCAGCAATGAAATGGAATCAGAAAAACTCTGGAAAGAAGGAACAATATGGAAAATTAATAATTTGTTTTCAGCTCTTTCTCCCCAGGTTTTTGCAGTCAAATGGCTACATTACCAAGAAAGACTGGAGGAAGAAGGTGGCAAAAGGTGATAAACCTTCACAGAGTTCAACTTGCTTACAGGCAATGCAACAAGCAAAACGATACCTTTCTGAGTCCAATTCTATTTTATAATAATTTTATTTATATGGCAGATAACAAGTATAGTCAGAACTCTTTGCTATGACTTGATTTAAATTAAAAATCAAGGTTATCTCTTCTGGCTACAGTGCACAGCAAGATGGATTTAACTTATCTCATTCTATTCTGGAGGCCTTTTATGTTCAAGGTGCTGCTAGCTCTTTCTATTGCATTTGTTTTTACCTGATGGATCATGGAGGGAAAAGAATAAATTCAGTTATGAGAAACAGTAATCGATTTTTTTGAACTCACATAAATTTATATGTTTGGCTAGAATAAAAGGATCAGGAAGAAATAAGTTGAATTTTCTACAATAGACCAGCCCTCGTGAAATTCACTTCACATAAATTGCACTGTGACGTCTTTTATGTAATGTTTTATTTATGTAATTCAGTTATTCATTGAGAACTAAATCATGTTACGTGGTCTTACAAAAGATAACTTAAAAACGTCCAACCAGAACAAACCTCTATTTTTCTTACAGTCTCCATTCTTCAGGAAGTTACGGAACAATACAATTGAACTGCTAGTATTAGGGAGTCCCTAGTGTTTATTTTTGGCTCTTATTGGAGAACCTCTGCTTACCTAGTCTGCATTAAAGAGCTAAACATATGATAGGGCAACAGGGAACCTTCCATCACTTTTTTTTTTTTTGGTCCTTGTATCATGTACTGCTGTTCCAATGTCTTGAGTATGAGCAGCAACTTTCTTTGTGTAGATGTGTAACTTACAACATGCAAGGAACTGGCCCACCAGAGTGCATAATTTTATTGTGGAAAGTTTCAGTGCATGGAAAGGACTCATTCTAGTGATTGTGTCTTATGCTTGCCTACATGCTTCTGCTTCACTACTTTAAAAAGTGCTGTAGTATCATGTCAACCTGTGGTCATTGTGGCTCAGTGGGCAGCCATTTGCAGTGTATAGATCTTGGGGCAGATAAAAATGCTACACGTAAGGGTTGTGCCACTGTGCTCAAAGAGAGACAGATGTGTAGAGAAAGCTGTGTGGCTTCCATTCTGTTCCAAGATCTTGGCCAGATGTATTCTCTGGTGTGTGACAGACCCCTACCACAGTAACCTGCTGCAAAAATTTGCCCAGATGAACTCTGCATGTATTCAAACAAAGTACTGACCTGGGTCTATGAAAAAGATTTAATTCTACCTATGCTTCCTATTAGCATGTTCATGCAATTGATTTTTTCAGTCTCAGGCTTCTCAGGAATGACTAATACAGATGAAAAAAATCAATAAGAGAAATGACATGTATAAACAAGCTTGGAAATCACTGAAAAGTACTTTGGCGTTTTAATCTTCACAGCTACATTGTGCTGAAGAATTCAGTCCTTCCTTATTTTGGTACAGAGAAAATTAAAATGTACACTTGAAGCATTCAGTATCCAGGAAATTAATTTTAGCCAATTCCTGGATCTAAATACCACTAGAATAAAAAAACTTGCTAGAAATTGTGCCTTGGTTCCACCACTATTTTCAACAAAATAAATTCTGCTAAAATTAAGCATATATGTGAGAAGACAGATATACAACTTTTTTCTTCCCCCTCCCCATATTTTCTAACCAATATTATTACAGAAAGATAATAACTCCTTTTTAGTTTTTAGTTAAAGGTTTTTTTGTTCTTTTTCTAACATTAAAAAAAAATAATACTAGTTGAGCCTTGAAGATTATTCCCAAAACTGCCCTTAAGAAAAAAAAGTGTGTTTCTCATATTTTACAATTGCTATGGTCTTTAGAGAAGACAATGGTAAGACATTTCAGAGAAAACAAAAAGTTGCTGCTGAATTTATTAAAAAAATGCTTTGGATAAGCTGTTTGTGCTATTTACACTTTTAAAGAAAAGAAAAACATACTGCACTGCATTCTTTTCTCTAGTTGATATAAATATCTGAGTATACTGACCAGACTTCTGTGTTTTAAGATACTGGAGAATTCAAATATATATACAGCAATATAAAAACAATTTCATTTTTTTTTTCTCCTGTCTCTAAACATCCTGAAGGTTTTGTTGCCCACATATGGTTTTCAGTGTTGTTTTTTCTCTTGCTATTTTTATTTCTGATTTAAATACTTAAAACAAATTTACTTGGATGTTTTTATACTGTGATAAGTTTGTTTACACTTGCAAACACCAAAACCTGTTTGTATTGCAATGTGCTCCATTACTCTGCCAAATATTTTAAATGATCAAAAACAGAACACAAGGCATTCAGTGTTGTTTTTTTCCTATGATACAGCTTTTTAAAAACAAATACCTGTCCACTCTGTGCCATCACAAGCACGTCAATTCCACACACCTTTAAGAAGGCAGAAGAATCAAAACTGAGCTTACATGTTCTAGAACTCTTTGGCTCTGGGTTACTGCACACCAAAAATCAAAAACATGTATTTCATTGTTTCTTTTAGTTAATCTTCTACATGTAGACAACAATTCTCCAAGGTCAGCAATATCACCTGAAGCCACACTTATTATCGCAATATTTTGATAATAACTGTCTCTCCTGTTGCAGTTGTTCCACCATCCGCATTGCCTGTTTACTCAGCAAGTGGGCTCTCATCCATACTCTCATCCCTGCCAGATACCAGATCAGTTGTGGAAAGAGAGACATGCAGTAACAAGTTAGCAGCCCACAAGTCTTCTCTGATTTATTTAACTGCTGCTCTGCCACAGACACATACATTGAATTAAGAAAGTCTACTGTTGTGGTTTAACCTGTGCTGGCAGCTAAGCTCCACACAGCTGCTCATTCACTCCTCCCCTGTGGGACTGGAGAGAGAATTGGAAAAGTGAGAAAATTCATAGCTTGAGAGAAAGACAGGTTCATAGGTAAAGCAAAAGCCATGTGTGCAAACAAAGCAAACCAAGGAATTTGTTCACTCCTTCCCAGCAGATGTCCCAGAATTTGTTCACTCCTTCAGTGGGCAGGTGTTCAGCCATCTCCAGGACAGCAGAGCTCCATCATGTGTAATGGATACTTGGGAAGACAAATGCCATAACTTTGAATGTCCTTCCCTTCCTTCCTCTTCCCCCAGCTTTGTATGCTGAGCATGACATCACATGGTATGGAATATCCCTCTGGTCAGCTAGGGTCAGCTGTCCCAGCTGTGTCCCCTACCAGTTTCTTGTGCCTGCTTGCTGGTGGAGAGGTGTGAGGAGTAGAAAAGGACATGACCCTGAGTAGGGCCACTGCTCAGTCATAGCTAAAACATCTCTGCGTTATCATCACTTCTTTCAGCACAAATCCAAGCCATAGCCCCATACCAGCTACTATGTAGAAAATTAATGCTATCCCAGCCAAAACCAGCACATTCTCCACCCCTTATTCCATATCATTTATGTCATGCTCAGGCCCCACACTATCCAATACATCATTAATCCCCACCCACTTTCCCATCCTTTGATACAGTACACAGATATCATTCCCTTACTCTATGGACCATCTCTTTAATATGTCTGTAAAATGTCTGCAAATGCCCCAAAAATGTCCACTGAGTACATTTAGCCCATGACCATGGGCTCCATCTGTTGTGAGGGTCACTCAGGACAGGAGAGTTAGTGTGTTGTGTGGAGTTGCTGGGCAACAAAACCAGGTCAGGTCACTGCTGCACTTGCAGTGCTGCTTGTAAGGCTGGTCTGCTGTTGGTTCAGGTGGTTTCTGCCTCAGTAATTCAGTAATAACATGCAACACAAATCCCAAGTTCCGACAAAATATGTAGGCCCATTCCTAGTGCCATTGACTTTATGTATTAGCAGAAGCAGGTAAACGACTTGGGTAAATCAACATAATGTATCAAGAAGAATGAGAAAGGAAGCAGAGAATTTAGAGCAATAGATGTTTGTGGGGTTTTTTTGCGTTTGTTGTTGTTGGTTTTTTTTTTAAAATCAGTTATTCATTTACATATTTAGATTTGTATTGATGTTTCACTTTACCCTTTCCACTATAAAGATTATTAAGCTTCTTTTGGCCTCAGAGGAAAACCTAGTCCTAACCAAAGACATTACTAATGTCTAGAAAATTCTACCTAATTTTAATTTAGCTTAGCAAGTGTAAATTTTTAAGTCAAACTAGCCAAAATAGCCAAAAGATGCAAGCATGCCTATGCCAAGCTCATTTCCCATTGTGTTTGTAGCTTTAGCCCTGTGGAGCCCTGTAATGCCACAGATTGCTATGTTGGGTCAATAGTTGGATGAAACAGTTTCAGGATGATCCGATAGCTCTCCCCATCCTGGTAGTACAGTGGTACATGGTCATATTACTGCATGTCTGGCTCTGAAAGAGACCTGCTCCACTTAAGGAGCAAGCAATGTAGCTTTGACTTTCCTCTAATCAATTGTCACACTAATAAAGGAAGTGTATTGGCTAAGCCCTGCCTCATTCAGTGATATTCCATTATACTTTTGGTTTCTGGAGTCTGGTAAGTGCATATCATATCCTTTTGCAGGTTCTAAAGCTCTAAAATAATTTTGTGAAGTTTTTCTTATTCACTCTTGAGATGAGAGATGTGGCTCCAGCAATCAATTATCATGCAAAATTATTCTTAAGGGCATAGATAAAACATTCAGAGTAGTAGACAATAACCATAATTTATTTCTTTAATTCTTTACATAACTAAATTGTGAGTTAAAATGAGATATTGCACAAGATTTATTTAGAATGGATTTTGGAACTTTATTGCGGGAAACATACTTACAGTTATAAATGCTTTATTACATTAGCTTTTCTTTAGCCTGATCTGTGAAATAACTGTATTCTCAGCAGTAAATTCTTAATGTACTTTACAGCAACATAATTTAAATATAGTGCAAGTGTCAAATATTGATTTGGAGTTGATTTATGACTGATAACTAAATTATAATGGTGCTGTTTCTTAAGGCTAAAAACATCTGACCCTTAACTTTATTATCTTTTATATTTTATGAGCAAAATTAAACTTCTGGCCTCCTAAAATTAAAATTTACAATTGCATACTCTCAACATGAGCACATTTCTGTGGCTATGAAGGCAGTTAGGAAACCTTTCAATACTTCAAATAGGCTTTTTGAAATGAAGAAACAGCAATTTTCTTTGTGGTATTTCCATGCTCCAAGCAAATGTGTGACTTCATTCTTTGGTGATATAACAGAGAAAGCTTTACATAACAAGATAACTCAGGTACCCCGACCAAATTGTTGTAGGAAACTAGAATCTATTATCAGCCTCACAGAGAAAGCAGGAGAGAAATGGAGTTAGCCTCTGCAGTTTTGTGAAGTTTTGACCTCACTGTTATCAAACCCTGCACTAGCCATTAAAGATTTTTAGGTAGGCTAGTATAAGTTTCAGCAACTGCAATGGACATGTGTATCCTCTGTACTTTTGTGAAATTGATAGGGAGAATGTTAAATTGCCTAGTCATCTGAGTTCTGTATTTTGACTTCAAAACAGAAAGTTTAATAAATAGCCTCGTGTGTGGCATTTTGGCTAGCTTTTAAAATGTGATTGTTTCTTACCCATCACAGGTAACTCAGTTCGGTACAGAGCAAATGTTCAGCTGAAAGCTTTTACCCCTTGTAACTGCGGATATGCTGTTACCAAGTTATTGATAGACGGGGAATGGCCAGTACAAACTGCAGACTTCCTTTTGATTTGCAGTGTAAAGGCACTGAAAATAATTTATCTGCCTTAAGTGGATGAAGGTGAGAGGAAAAGACAGGCAAAGAGGAAGAATGCCTCTGGGGACAAAGCGTTCCTGTCTAAAGACCAGCATTGTAGTCAAGAATGTATGACAGCTAAATAGCTGGAGCCTTTCAGATTTGTCCAAGATAATGAGTCTAGAAGGCTGGGTCTCCTTGTGACACCACCTGAGCCCAGTAGAATTTAGATGTTATTTGTTGATTTTGGCTGGAAAGAAAATATTCAAGGAAACCCATCAAGTTTTTTTGAAGACACAAATTCCTTTGTCAGTTTGACTACCCAGGGCCTTGGCCAGGAGAAGTCCTCAGTGCCAGCTTTGCAGCAGGCTGGAGGTGGAACAGCACTGGTGGGCAGGTCTGGACTGCCCTTGGTGTCAGCCATCTCTCCCTGAAGAGAGGCATGTGTTTTCTCAGGAGGGCTGGTAGCTGGAGGAGGGAGGAGTTACCCCATCAGTCGTGGCTCCTGAGGGGTTTCTAGCCTGACCCCCACCCCTGGGCTTCCCCTGATCCCTTCTCATGGTCTGTGTTTCAGCTTAAAGGCACACTCTGGCAGTCCTGCAGCCTTTGCAGTTTATTTTAATCTTGGTTTGTGGTTTTTTTGTTGGTTTTTATTCGGGGTGTGTGTGTGTGTGTGTGTGTGTATAAATTATTCAAGGATGCTGCTGTTTCTACAAAGAAGCCAGGAGTAGTCTGCCTATGAGGCATTAATGTAACAGTTTTGAGTTGTGGCAGGTGGGTTGGGAGAAGAAAGCTTAAGAATGAACAGAACACTGCTCTATGGAAACACACATTTTTTAAAACAACAAGCAAGCCTGTTTTATCACTGGCTTGCACACAGGTTGCCAGTGATTATGAGTTTGGGAAAAGGGGAGATGGGGGTGGAGGAGAGGATATTAAAATCTTAGTGAGTCTTGTCAATATGTTACAATAGATCCGTTCAGTTCTGCTATGGGAAATCAAAAAGAGGGACAGAGTAAGAATTCAGTGGGGTTTCTTTGCTATTCTACTCCCTTGGTTAAAACTGGGGAGTGATCTTCTTGCCCTACTTAGAATGTTGAAGACTTTTGCTTCAGATTGACAATTTGGAATCTTGACTCAGTTGTGATCTGCCTGATTTCCCTGGAGACTCTGAAGTACAAAAGGTGCAAAGAAGGTATATTTTTTTATTGAACTTCAGTATATAGTAACAATACAAGAATGCCAAATTCCCTCATCCAATAGAGCATTTTTTCTATTGGGAAGCACTATGACAATGTAAGATGCTCTCTATTTAATGACATCCCTGTATCTTAGAACTAAAATACTGTTTTGGACAGACTGAAGACAGGTTTCTAGGTGAATAAAACATTTCCCAGGACAGTGAACAAAGTCTTATGCTGAATAGAGCAACTATGTAGAATTTATGAATTTGTCGCTATATATTTGGGTTTGTACCTTTAGTTCAATATTTCAAATCTTTGACCCCTGTGATTTAACCTTGTGGCCTTTTTCTTTTTACCTACAGGAGATTTAAGTTTTCTTTTCCTAATGCATGGTTTTCTGCAAAAGCAAGGTCTGCTACCTATATAGAAGCTCAGGATAAAAGTGATGTTCACAAAAGGCTATCCTACAGAAGCAGATTTCCCTTTTCTCTTTTTTTTTTCTATATATAATTTGTATATAGTGCTATTTCATTTCCCAGTTGAATTTCATTCCTTTTTTTGGTTTTTCCCTCTTAGGTTGATTTTTTCTTTTCTCCTCTGTGTCCTGCAGTGTATGATTTTCTTCTTATCTGTTCAATGTTCCTTTTTCCCAAGATACAAAATGCCAATAACATTTGAGTCATTTTTTTTAACAGATTAATATATTTGAATTGACTTTGTGTCAGGAAAACAACACCACTGCATCGTTAGCCAAAGGTAGGAAACAGAACTACATCTTTGATCGAGTTTTCATCAATTAGAATCCCCTAAAATGGAAATACCTTGTGTGGTGTAGATCTGTTTCAGCTCCCTCTTGTTATTGAATGCATGGCAGAAATGCCCTGGTTAATGCTTTAAAAAAAATCCCTTAAAAGAAGACTTCTGGCTTCCAGGCTTGCTCACAGTACAGATAGGCGAATTTGGGGCACTGAGTGTCCCTCCTGAAATGGCAGTCAGGCATTCCCCTGTAGACCAGGTCCCCGTTCCTACTTAGGCAGGCCCGTGATCTCCTGTAAAAGGAAATATCTTTGTCAGGGTGCAGAAAGGTCATTAATTCAAAGGAAACCAAGGGCCATATCTGCCAGTCCACAGAATTCAAAGCAGAGAAGTATTGTCTTGTGTTAACTGCTCACGTTTGTAACAGACTAGAAGACACTATTCAGGCTCTGTGTTTGGTTTCCATGCAGTTTTGTTTCTTTCTTGTTCTCCAAGGTATCTGCTTCTGCAGCCATCCACACACACAGGAGATGGCTGAGAGAGCAGCTCAGCAGGTCATGTTGGCACCACGTCGCATTTCCTGTGCAGCTTCGCGCCAAAACTCTGCTGCCGGAGCGCTCCAAATGTTCACTCTCCATTTTTGTCTTGGCTCAAGGAAGTGCCACCTCCTGCCACGTCTGCTACTAGAGAGCAAAAACTAGGTTCTCACCATTATCACCATTCACCAGCCAACTCCTACTACTTCTACCAACTGCAGAATGGGCATGAGCAATCACATTTATTCAGTGCGCTTGCTTCCCACATGTTAACCCAGACGTGCCTTTGGCTTTCTATTCACTTGCTACTGTGCCATTAGAATAATACATGTACTGCTCCTCTGTCTTTTGGATGGAGAGGAGGCTGACTTGATCTCACCTGTAAACCACATGCTTGGCTTGACAAGCCAGAAGGCTTCGCTCTCTGAATTAAAAAAGCCAATTCAAAGAGCCAGACAAAATCCCCATCATACACTAAGTTTGGCATGATGCTTAGAGGTGATGGGCTGAGTAGCCATGTGGGAAATCTGTGAGAGGCTTCAGGCTTTTCCTTCCCCAAGGACTGGATGAGAAGAAAAGCATAGCTTTAATGTGCTGAGTCTTTGGCATGAGAGAGCCAGGCAAAGCAGCAAATGATTCTTCACTCCCAGCTGCTGGTTGATTGATGGGAACTGAATTGGTGATAACTCTGGAGGAAGATGTTTGCCCTGCCTTCCATCTGGAGCTGCTGTGCTACGACTCATGGAGATGGCTATTGAGCAGGCTGGGCTGGCAGACCTTCTCCAGCAAGTCAGACTGGAGGCTGGGGAAATAAGCAAGTTATCCAGGGGTGCTTGGAGTGAATGGAATTTGATGTATCTAATGCTGATAGCTTTCATAAAAACACAAAGTACTGGGAAATTGCAAAGAGTAAAGGGAAAACTGAGTATCTCTCTGTCTTTAAGACAAGGAAACAATTGCATGTGGCAGCTTATATTTCTCAAAACTGCTGCTTCCTCAGGGCCATATTCTGCCTTTGGATCTACTTGATACATCAATGTAAAATGTTCTAATTTAGCTTGTAAGAGGATGCCAACTACCAAGGTTTAAATTACAGCCAGAGACTATCTTGTCTTTCCTTGAGGCTAGTGTACTGTGCCTGAAACTCACCATAAGGTTCTGAACAGGTCATTGCAACACGTTGTTGTCAGGCGCTGGAACAGGCTAACCACAGAAGTGGTGGAGTCACCATCCCTGCAGGTATTTACAAGATGTGTAGATGTGGTGCTTAGAGACATGGTTTAATGGTGGACTTAGCAGTGCTAGGTTAATGGTTGGACTTGATGATCTGAAAGGTCTTTTCCAACCTAAATGATTTCAAGATTCATAAAACTGAAGAAAATACTTGGAAGAGTTACCCAGATCGTGGCACATTTATGCCTCAAATATACTGAAACTGGTCAATGTACTGCAATTCTGGGTATAAAAACTGAGAAAAAAATCTTCTAACTCTATTCACAGGAACAAATCCCCACAAGAAGAGCACTGAGGGTGGGAGGTCAGACTATCATAATTATTCAGTTGCTTCAGTCATGAGTGAAGTAGTGGTCCATATAATACTAAAAGAAAAAAAAAATAATGCCTGTTTTTTATTTTTTTAGCCAGAGGTGAGTTTTTTTGTTTGCTTGTTTGTAGGGTTTTGTTTTGATTTTTTAATTTTTATTTTGCTTTGTAACCTAAAACCAAATGTCTGAATGAATACCAATTCCCACAATGTTTTCTATGTGTTAAAGAAATATCATTCTCTGTAATGATTGCTTTTACTGTTCAATAGAGAGTTATGTAGCACTGGACAAATAATTTTCCTTTTTATATTTTCTATAAACCTTTAATTATTTATTCTTTCTAACTCAATCTTTCATTTCAAACTCTCATTTTGATGCCTATTACTTTTTCTTTCTTCCACCTATTATTTAGATTATGGTTTGCATATGTAATGTAAGTAGTCATTCAAATCAGACAAATACATGCAATTTCACTCCTTTCATACCTAATTTTCTTTGTAACATTTTGCATAACTTACATTTTGTGAAAAAACCTAGGGTCTTCCTGCAAAAAAACCACTTGCCTTGTGATGAAATTTTGGTTTATTGAAGTGATTGGCCCTTAAAAAAAAAATAATTAAAAAAAAAGAAAATATCTATATAAGAAAGGAAGTGCTTAACTGAAAGCTCTTCTAAACCAAAGCTTTATAACCTTTGGCATCTATCCAGAAGTGTCACCTCTAAGACCGTCCATATTCAAAGCAAAGAGCTTTCCATACAGAGAAGAAACATGCTGAAAGAAATTATTGCTGCTCATTTGTTGCCTCTTTAATGTCGTTGGAATTCCTCAGCTGTCTGTGGAGTATTCTGTCCTTCATGTTGTTCTTGAATAAACATGAAATGGCATTTTCTCATCTCTGATAGGCACAAGTTTGCTGAATGGGTTGTAGATAAACCTGAAGAATCCAGTAGGATTCTGAAGCTGAGAATCTCAAGTGACTTTTACCTTCCTCCAGTGTCAGCTACTGGGCTGGCAAACATGTAGCACCAATAACATTTTGGTTACCCTGTGTTAACCTTTATAAGACATCTTCTGTAAAATCTGAAGAAGGGATCTATGCAATCTTAAAACAGATATATCATGGTGAATAGGAATTCTAAACACCGTTTTGCTTTACAGTCCTCCTCTTCTATTCCAAATTGTAAAAGTAAAAAAGCTATAACCAGTGAAAATACTCCTTATGGAACACAATGTTTGTCCTTGTCCAGTGTACAAAGATACTGTTTGGACATAGTAGTTAGCTAACAGAACTGTTCAAAATTTCTAAGCACTTCCCCCCCCCCAGTTAAAAAACAAATTTGAATATATGTTACTATAAAAAAAAGACACCAGAACATGTAATCTCTGGTATTTTTTAATTAATTTTTTTTTTTAACTAAGCTAATCAGAAGAATTTTTAAAAATACGAGACCAAATAAAAATGTTTTTTCTTAGAATGTCAATATGATTTGTTAATGATATTGTGAAACACAGAGTCTAAAATCTCTTCAGATGTTAAAAAGTTTTCTTTCACTGGAAATAGAAACATCTTTCATTTATTTTTATGCTAATGATTTTGGAATTTGCTGTGAACAAAGAGAGCACTTCTCCTTTTCATTCTAATTATAAGCCAACTGGAAAATCTTAACATCTTTAAAGAAAGAGAATGACGTTTTCATTTAAACAATATAATTCACACAGTTAGTCTCTAAGAGATTTTCTGACTCTCCTGAAGAAACTAGAACTGTGAAGAGAACATTTAGACAACTAAAAATCTCATTTTCATATTATTGGAATCCCAACACTGTTTGGTATTGTTATCAAATGAATATATCTAACATATCAACCCCTGAACTGCCAAATGTTATATTGCTTTAGGGTAATGAATAATGTTTTTCCTCCTTACTTTTCAGCCAGGAATACCTACAAACAAACTTAGATATCACTTGGATGTTACCACATTTTTAGCTGGTCATTTAGTTTGGAAGGAGAAATCACTGTTTGCAAGTTGTTTGTAGTCATACTTTGGATGTATTCAGTTGGAAAGTAAAATTATTTTGTCCAGCCTCCGTGAGTATTTTGGCAATAATGCACCCAAATTAGTGAATTTGGCATTTCTTTAACTGTTTGGCTTTGAAGTACTGTGGGAATTTTTCAAGTAGTTTTACAAGGACATTAAGATGTACCTACAATTTGTTTTAGGGTTTTGTTATTAGATGTGCATATGCAAAGCGGGATACAATCTGTGGATTTCAGACATTGCTTTTTATTATACTAGGTAATATACTGGAAAAAGACAGAGTGAATTAGGATTTAGATACTTCATATTGGCTTGAGAAACAGCTTATATGCTTTGTTCATCTTTTTTTTACTATAGCTGTAGTAATTCTAATTACTCCATCAATAACTCTTTATTTGTCTATGCCCTGATACTATTTGTTCCAAAGTGATCAAAACTGATTACAGCAAAACTAGCAGTAAACAACCCAAAATCTTATGAGACACAGCATTATAGCAGAATTTACATTGCCTATCACCTCTAGACTGAGATTCCATTTTTTGAATGTTAGATCATTTCCCATCTACTTGTTTCAGATGTAGTCTAGGCTTTCTCATCTCTTGGTCCCTTTTAGATGCAGGAGCTTGGATTTGGCCAGCTATTATTAGTCAGTTGACCCCAGAGCCCAGAGTGGAGATGAACCCCTCTGTCAGCTCTAATCCACAGCTGGGCAGTCTAGCTACCCTTTCCCAGCTGGGCTGCATGCCTAATCATGGTTGCAATCCAGCAGGCCAAAGCCTGGAGCTTTTATTTTGGCTGAACACGCAGTGTATGCACAGTTTTGCCAGTTCAAGTTTTCTTACCAAGGACAAGATATGTAAAAGGATGTAGTAAATAGGCAAGAGTTGAAACGGCTTGTCTTCCTTATTCCCCTTCCAAAAGTCCAGCCTGTCCAGGCTGAAATTATTGGCAATCTTTCTACTGTCTGTATATTGAAAACTGTCCAAATTGCCTTAAAAGCTGTAGGAAAAATGTCATTGTCTTCTTTGGGGACTGGCTCATCCCTTAATGCATCTTTGACAATGAGGCACAGAGCAGCTCTTTATGGAAGAAATGTGAACTCACGTAGATTGCTCTACAGTCACTGCACAGCAGTCATTACCAGGTGAATTAATTTGGTCTGGACTTACTATTGAAAAGTCACAAAATTCATAAGAAGCAGAAAACCAAATCCTGAGCTCCCTGTGCATATACTTAAACCACTGTTACCATTTCATTTCTGCAATACACAAGCTGTGATATTTATGTTCTAAAACTGCCTGGTTAGGCCTTTATTGCTCTTAATGTTTTAATGCCCTTTTATGTACGGACGTTAAGTGTTGTGCATCTCTAGAATAATCTAATGGAAACCAGTGTATGTAAGCATGGAGATGATGAAGGACTCTCAGAGTATTATCTTGTGAAAAAGGAGTGCGGATTATTGTTTGCCTGCCTAGATAAAATGTAGCTGTTTTCCTGCTTCATCCTTTTGTATTTTTCCCTTGGTGGTGGATTACTAACTTTATTTCTAGCATGAGCCCACATAAAATCTATTCTGCAATAATAATAATAATAAACTACAGATTTGCATAAGTCTCCCTGTTATTGAGCCACTCTTCAAAACATATTTAGAAATACAACTTTGGAAACAAAGAAACCTCAGATGAACCCACTGTTTATTACAATGAAGTCAGGATGATACATTCTAAAAAAAAGATTTACCCATTATGACATATCAAGAAGGAAGGAAGATTTTCATCTGTTACACTTTTTAGGACTTTCTAAAAAAAGTTTTACCAATGGCTCATTTTTAGTTATCTAAAAAATCAAAGAATTGCACCAGTTATCAAAGGCAAGAAATCAATCAGAGTGGGGTCTGTTAACAATCAAATAGTATTAAAAGACTTTAAACATAAGCTAACCATGATAGGATTATTTTTGCTTGGTGAAACCCAGGTCAGAAATGCTGAGACTTTCACTATTTTTCACAGCTACCTTTTCCTCTCTCCAAAAAGTAACAAAAACTCAAGTGATCAGGTAATCTAACTGGTTTGAAGAAGACTTGGTTTTCTTCAAAAAGATTAAAATGGGATACTTAAGTCTTCCATATTTAAAAGGAGTGCCTTAGTTCACTGGTCAGTGAATCCGCTAGATTTTAATTTTCTGATTTCTTCCCTCCCTCTGGTTTTGATCAGAATTACATAACGAAAAAACTTGTCTTATCAAGAACTAAATTAAAAGTGTGATATTTCTGTGAGAAGTTTTGATTTATAAAGCAGATGTTGCCCAGTTAAAATTAAATAAATAATAATTTGGAAATTTCCTGTTGACTGCAGTCTGAACTTTTCTGCTCAGTGTAGGTTCCATGTGGATCATCTCCCTGCCCAGTGTAATTTCTTTTCTTCCTTGCACACTAACCCATCTCCTCAAGCCACTGGTACTTTTTTTTTTCCTCCCTAATGTTCCTCCCACAGTCTCATTGATTAGGTGGAAACAAGTCAATCTTCTCTTGAAGTTTGGTAATGATAACTGGCTGCTTCACTGTTAAGTGATTTATTAGCTAACAAACATTTGTGTTGACTTAAGAATGACACTATTGTTCTTCCGTGCAATGTTTGGATAACGTGTTTTCTGACACAGTCCTGTTGCCAAAACAGAGAACAGTCTGGAGTATCCCACCTCTCCAGTACAGTCAGTTCTAAGCTTATACCATCTGAAATCAGTAATCCTGTTTACTGTGAGCCAGCCATAGAAACTGCATTGTCATAAGCAGAAAGATGCGTTGCTGGCATTGTAATGGATTCTAACAGAGTGATAAAAAAATCTCTAAAAAATAAAATTCTATTATACTTATTTAAGTATTCTCTTGCACTTACGTTGAAAATGACAAAATAATTACTGACATTCAAATCACTTAGGCTCCAATTACTTCATGTTCTAAAGCTCATGCTTTGATTTCCAAACTCAGCTCAGGATACCTGTAGGCCCAGCTCAAGGCCAGGTAAGAGAGTCTACCTCACCCTTCTCCCATTCTTGCTGTACTTCATTGCGTTCCTTGGTGAATATATAACTAGGAAGTTTTGTTGGAAGGGGACAAAAATGATGCAACACCTCTATTAGCATTTATAGATTGCCTTCAGATGCAGCCTTTTATTTATTATACCTGTGTTATGTTAAAAGGAAGCATGTTATGAAAAAACCAACACTTACCTTGTTCAGAAACACAGTAATACAGAAACAAAGTAAGTAATTTTTATGATTAATACCATATATATACCTAGTGTTACTATATATTATGGTGTGTGTATATATATGTGTGTGTGTGTATATATATATATATATAAATATTTCAAAGGAAGTTTATTTGGTATGACTGGACTGGAAATGTTCAGTGAGGAAAGTTAAACTGATATGAAGTGAATGCAATATTTTGTCTTTGGTGTCTGACTGACTGAAACCAAACCAGACATTTTCAGATGAGAAAAGAAAATGACACTCTCCTTGGTGAGTCATCTGCAATAATAATGATAACATTATTACTTAAGATGAAATATTTCTTCTCACTTGAGTACTGCAAAGGACTTAATAATGAATAAATCTCATAATCACCTTCATACAAATGAAGAAAAGGGAGCACAACAGAGTGAGTGAATTATGAAAGTTCACCCAATGTTTTTCTGGTAGAATTGTGAATCAAATTCCTGTGTGTATATACGCCAACTTTTGATGTAGATTGCAGGTTATCTGTCTTTAGATAACACAGTGTCTCACTTTGAGTAGTCATTGCAGCTCTTTTTGTAGTTATTAGAGAGAAATGGGAAGGAAGTTTTAGACTTTACTTCATGTGATGATATAGTTGGTTGGTTTTCGCAGGATAGGATGGAACTGTCCCTGAGGATTCTTTCCTTCCTAAAGCTATAAAGAGAGCCTGGGGCAACTATCCTGAATGTATACATCTACACCTGTTGACATATGCATTTATTAAAATGAATCCCACAATTAATTGCGTCCACACATTAATTACTAAATATGCTTCCTGTAGGATGCCACATTAATTGTGTTATGCCAAGCAGAAACAGCAGCTAATCTGCCTTCTGAACAGCAGAAGCACCATAGTTTCTCCTGTACTCTCTCTTTCATCTAAGTACATAGTGCAGAAGGATGTCTCAAAAAAGAACCAGTGATTCCACTTCTCTTGCATAAAAATCTGCAAGAAATATTGATTAATGTGTAATTGAGTATATGGTATTCTAATAATACTATTTATTACTGATCTTTTTCTGAGGTTTTATTGGGGAGAATTGTGGCAAGGCATGTAGCAATTTTCTTCCAAAGCTTCCAAATCCTGCATGAATATACCTTTGAAAAAAATCTTGTGTGGCAAAATGCTGAGCAGATAAATGGAGCCAGAAAATTCTGTGACTTGCAAAATCATAGCAAGATAATACAAAAGAACCAGAGTCAGGCTTGATGCTGAATCTAGCAGCCATATTTCACTCTGTTAACTACAGTTGTCATCTTTCTAATATACTGTCAAGTTAAAAAAATTCTATTTCAACTTTGACGGCATAAAACAAAACGAAAGATATTCTGTTTACTCTGGTTGATTTTCTTATCGTAAAGAACAGGTGTGCCTTTCCATTCACAGCCAGGTGGTGCAGGTTTAGCCATCAGAGGCGCTGCACAGACTTTTGTAACTCAACGTGTTTGTTTTAAAACAGACATGTTTTCATTACAAAGCTTCGAAACGAGAAATATCCGTGTCTCTTGCAGTGTTGTCTGAAGGACACATGATGGAGCTAGTAAGTTCACAAATATTATTCTTTCTGCAGAGGATCTGCAGTGAAAACCGGTTAAGGCACGCTGGCTTCTCTGAAGTGTGTCCAGGGTGAGAGGTGTCACAGTGCTTCATCACCAGCGGCCGCTGGTGCATGTCCACAAGCTCATGCAGCAAACACAAGTAACTCCTGAAGAGCGTGTGACAGAGCCTAATGTTTCAGTACTTTTATTTGACAGAAATACCTACAGTGGGGAAAGTGAGTGAATTCCTAAGAAACTAAGGCAGAAGATTGGGCCCTTCCCTGCCCCGGAAAGGTGGATTTGAGCCTAAGTCCTCAGAATTTAGGCTCTGCTAGGTATATGTTTTGAAGCTTTGCAATACATTCTTTGTACGGTTTCCATGGGGAGAATTTTAAGAAATTGTAATGATGTTGTTGTGTAAAAGCAGAGTTGTCAAAGGAGGACACATAACCTAGAGTTGCTTCTCTATGAGTCTGTAATAGTAACAGTGTCCAGGAGAAGGTGAGAAACTTTTCTCCTCTCCTTCTCTGGCTGTCAGGCTTCCTCAGATGCTTGTAGCAACCTGACTGGCAGATGCAGAAGCTAACAAGCTGGGAACTGAATCAGGTCTTTAACCCTTACTTCTTTATGGATATTGGTTTGCACAATCAGTTCAAGTGGTTAAGCAATGCTGCATTTACCTGGGACACTTCTCACTTTTTCCCAAACACAGGTGTAACTTTCTCTTTCAGCTTTACACTGCGGGAAACCCATACTAGCATCTGTATTTGCCATCAAATGACCAATACCAGTTTGAAATACAATTACACAAAAATGCCCTTGGTTGAACAGTAGAACTTTCCACTCTCCCTTTCTCTTTCACCTTTAATTCACAAAGTGCTGGAAGGTCAAGAAACTGATTTGGACAGTAAATGGGACATTGCAGCCAGCAGTGTTTTGCAGAGAACATTTCTGAGTTGGTAGAAATTGTGACAAGTTGTCTTAACATATATTTCTCTCCAAGAATTTTGGAAGTTGCTTGATCCTTCTGACAATGTTAAGTTTTTAACTTGAATCTTGAGCTGGCAATTTAAATATCACTGTGTCTTAAAAGTGACACATGAAATACCTGCCTGTTTTTGAAGGTCTGTCTGTATATTCAGAGTCAGATTGAATTTCCACATTGAGCACCCCCCTAAACCCCAACCCCCCCTTTCTTTTTTTTTTTCTCAGAACACTTTTGCAGGTGCAAGGTTCTTCAGATAAATTGAACTAGTTCCTTTTATTTCTGTTGCCCTATTAGCCAAATTTTATCACAGGGACAAATTCTACTCTAACCAGTAAAATTAATTCCAGTCTTGCAGCCCTCGCCTACAGCAGATGATCTAAAATGCTCCAAATTGGAAGGTTCAATGCTCTTTTGAATGGATTAGGAAGATAAAGGCTCACTCTCACATGTAATATTCAGGTTAAGAACACATTTTTCAGAACAATACATTAAAGCTTAAATAAAACTATGTATTGAATGCCAAGGATATCTGACCACTGGAACCACTTACAGGTAGCAGGTCAGACTATACCTTATTGCTGCATCTACATCTCCCTTAAAAGGTGTGAAAAGAAGGGGGGGGGGAAGGGAAAAAAAAACCCCAACAACAACAAAAAAATGCAGAAGCCTAGGTAGTAGGGTTTTTTTTTCTTTTTTTTCCTTTTTTTTTTTCTTTGTGTATGTGTGTGCCTGCATCTATCTTGACAAGATGAGTATACAGAGTTTTTCAAGTGGAGTTAGTATAAGAATGCACTGGCATATACAAATATTGCTGAAGTGTTTGCTGTAAGGGACATTCTTAATTAGGAATCATGTAAAAAGTGCAACTGTCCATAAGAACATAGGAATAAATTATGCTTATGAGAGAATTTCTCCCACAGTCCTAGTACTTTGCTGCTCAGCCTGGAAAACGTCTAACCATCTAGTGGTTGACTTCTAGCCTGGCCACTTTCTTTCCCATCTGTACACCCCTCCAGGTTTCTTTCCCAGAGGGAATCAGGGCATGGACATCGGAAAGATTGTGTTGGAGCCCTGTTTCATCAGTACCTGCAAAATGACAGTTTAGTTGCATAGTTATACATTAACAGAATCAGGAGCTGGGGGATAATCCCTAGCTAAAGAGAAGTAAACCAGACCATATCTGTGTCTCCTAATGATGCTCCAGACAGAGCTAGTGCTGCCCAGGCTGTCTCTGAACTGTGAATTGAGTAAGTGCAAAACTGATCCTGAGTAAAGGGTTACAGTTTTCAGTGTCTGAGCAAATATTATTGCAAGCATGGCACTCTGCAGTGCTCTGTTGAAAGATCAGCAAGGTGATGGACCAGAAGAAAATGTTGCTTTTGAAGTATTCACCCTGGCTTTAATTGCTAGAGATTAGGGTGATATGACAAGTTACTTGAGTCAATACAGGGAGATTGATGGGAATTATTAAAGGTATACCTACAGCTGTGTAATAACTGAGGTCAAAAGTTAGCAATGTAATGAACAATACCAAGAACTTAGAACAAAAAGATCAGGCCTAACAGACATAGCCAATAAATTACATTTGTGAAGAAGAGATTTCAGGGGAAATGCTACTATTACTATACAATCCCTTCTCTCCAAAAGACTCCACAGTAGCCTGGTTATCAAAGCAGGACTTTATTATCTAGGTATATTTATGAGATCAATAATGTGAAAAGAGAAAGGAGAGAATTAGTTCATCAGCTGGAAGTGCAGCAAAATCAAAACCAAAAGCAAACTAAGAGAAAAATTAGTTACGTCTAGCAAAATGAGAATTCAGTTGATCAATTAACAAATTCCAGTTTGAGGGAAAGGAATGATTGAGGATCTACTGCAGTGACACTGAAAAAGCAAAGGTTTAGTACTGCGCTATTGAATAAGTATAATTAATAAGTTCTGCTAATTTCCTTACTCTTATCCTATGCAGACTGAGGTTGTAAGAAGTTATACATTCCTATTGCATAGAATGGGTCAGAATTCAAACGTCTGTTTTTCTGAGTTGAAAAACACCCTCGTGAAATTTATCATCAGGAATTCTTGGAAGTTTTTGAAAGCAAATTGGATAAGATTTTGTGAGGAATGACATCGATACAGGTGATCCCACCGTTGGGCAGAGGGTAAATGAAGCAACGTTTGAATGTTTCTTTCTAGTCTTGCTATCTATAATTGCAATGATTTATGAGGCATAGAGAAGACCAGCTCACATTTGTGCCAATTTGCATAGCTGAGAAGTTGGCTTATTGTGTGCCTAATTCTTTACTGGCCATTAATTTGTAGTTAATTATCCTACTGTTCTAACATGTTAGATTGATTTGCTATATAGCATGGTCTGCATATCCATTCTGAAGAGCATTAGCAGTGTGTTTGCAATAGCCTTCCTACTTATTTTCATTTTACTTTAACATGATGTAGAGTTTGTCAGACTGGGCTTTAGTCTTTGTGTATATGTGTGTCTGCTAAAAAGAATCTGATTTACATATGTTCAGCAGTTATTCTGTTCTGCTGTCTAAGAAGGGAAGAATATAATTGCTATTTTGAATTCCTTTACCTTAGTTAACTTCTCTAACAAAAGATCCTACTAAAAAGAATGGATTTTTTTTCAAAAAAATCTGGTTACTCTTAGTAACTAGATTAATCTATTTTGGTGTAATGACAAAATATTGTTGAAATTGTAGAATTTTTAATGTCCAAAGTGGCATTTTATTGACACATACTATAGCTCTGTCAGATTCCACAGTTTTTTTGGAATGTAGGCTGCATTTTGTATTTTACACTATTGAGGAATATTTGCCTGGAGATTTACATTAGAATTGGTTCTTGAGGCTGCTATCACATCACTATTCTGCAAGGATGTAAGGAAGATTACTATATAATTGTGGGATCCCTAAACCATGTGTCTCAGCAGACATAGCATTGTGAATGAGTGATAAAATCCCAGCAGAGGTTGGTGTAAATGGAAGAAATGGGACAACTCAGATCAAGCCCAAGAAGGAATGAAAGTTAATAGTTCAGTTCAAACTGAGGTGGGTTCGGAGGTTCCCTTGTCCTTTCATATGACTGCAGGTTTTACCATAGTTTTGGTGCACCAATCCAATGCTCCAGAGTACTCTGTATAATATCAAAGTCGTACAATTCTCCAGACCTATGTTTCTGCTAATAAGACTTTTGTCAGACAAATTTGAACAGAGCATTGATGGCTGTCTTAATCTTTTATTTTGGTGCTAAAAAGTTAGAGACTATTCCAATTTTGGTGCCAGAGATTAATAACCCAGATGAAGAGGCTATATCTCTCAGCACTGAATACTGGGGCAGTCTCAATGCCTAACTTAGGTTTGGTTTGTAATGTAAAGTTACCAAAAGTTGAATAGGAGAAATCTAAGGGTCAGGATTCTAATAAATAACCTTAGTCAGATGTCACTGTCTCCACCTCCTACAGTACAATAATTAAGAGGGAATAAGAGGGAACTTGTACCTGTGCCTCAGCTGTGCAAAGTAATCAGGTGCTGGAGAACATAAAGCTTTTCTTACATACGATTATTGCTATGGATCCAGTTTTTTTGTTTTATATATTTTTGTGTTTGTTTTGTTTTGTTTGTTTTCCTTTTTCTTAAGATAGACACACCTTGTATCTGTAGGACTGCACTGTAACATCAGCAAGATTGCTTTCAGATCTGGGAACAGAGTGAAAGAAGGTAAAAAAGACTGAAGAACACAGCCACAGAGGACATTACATACCTTGAATATGAAGATGGCAGAAGTGGTTCACCAACATCCCCAACATCAAAAAGAGATTATAATGATGGCAGATTCTTCTTTACAATACTGGTATAATTACAGCTCTCTAATATCTTTATGGCTAAGGGAGAGTAATCCCTGTTTTTATATTACCTGTCTTCCTCTTCCAGAAAGTCACAAGAAAGCCTATATGTATATGATTTTAGGTAGTTCCAGGAACGGAGGCCCGTCTCATGCTTTTGAAAAGACTATGGCTAAACTGAGTTTGCCCTATTAAGATAAGGTGGACAACACGATAGTGTCCTACATACATAGGCTCCAATTGATCTTGGCAAGCATGAAGGAAATAAAGCTTTTTCATTCCTAGAGAACAAAAAGACTTGTAAAAAATAGGCTTCAAACTGCAGTTCAATGTCTCTTCCTTTCTAAAAGCCTTTTAATGTGCAGACACAATTTCTGCTTTCTCTTGACAACAGGAAAGTGTTTTCTTAGTAATGAAAACAGTAATTTTCTTTTACAGTGGATAATATGTATC
Source organism: Chaetura pelagica (assembly GCF_000747805.2). NCBI lineage: Eukaryota > Metazoa > Chordata > Aves > Apodiformes > Apodidae > Chaetura > Chaetura pelagica. Next base: position 2,923,169 of record NW_009952066.1, on the reverse strand, counting down.
TGTTAGCTTAAATCGATACCTGTGAAGCCTGGAGAAATTACGTTCTCCCAACAGCACCATTAGATGGACCTGGCTGCAGCTTGTTGTTGTGAGTAGATGGCAGGGTTCACATGGAAGAAGGATGTAAGATAGGGCAGTAACACTTGACTCGATAGTGGAGTGGGAAGGGAAGTGATATAAGAAATTTTGGAGGCAGACGTTAGTCATGGCACAACTATTTTGTGTTATGAGGTGATAGCAGAGTGTCAAACAGTTGGCAGAAGAAGTATTATTAAGACCTTAGAAACATCTTTTTTCTTTCCCATTGTGAAGAGATTCGGCTTCCATCAGAGAGACACAGAAATGTGTCTTTGGTAGAAATTGATGGAGGGTAGAAGAAAAATGTGAAAAGTAAACACCTTTTTTTTTGGTACAGTTGTTAGATCCTTGTCTTAAGTGCTCTGTGTTTTGTGGTTGCAAGCATTCTCTCTGTGGGTGCCAAGAGAAAGCAATTATCTCCAGGGTCAAGCAAGTCTTTCTTCCGCTCAGCAAGATGAAGCATGCAGTCTTGCTCACATTATCCCTGTAGTGCAGGGAAAGATATACCAGAACTCTGAAATATGAGGGTGTCCTGCCCTTGCCCTTGGCCTCTAAAACTGGTCTAACTTTGCATAAAATACTTACAATGTGATTTTTTTTTAGGTCAGAATACAACTGAATATTTTCACATCTTCCCAGCGGATATTGGATCAGAATATTTTAGCAGTACTCTGGTGCAATTGACTTTCCTGCTTGAGGGCTGTGGTGTCCCTAGGATGCCACAGATGACAAACAGGAGTAGACCAAACAGCAAATGATTCTGTACATCCCACAGCAATGGACCTGCTGAAACAATTGTTGCTCCACAGGTTCTATTCATATCTGATATAGATCTCCTCCAAAAGCTAGTGCCAAATCATTTTTAGACTGAGGTTACATCTAGAAATAAGACTGCTGCAATCAGTCTCCCTTTATATCAGAAGGCTGTGAAAGTGCCTTTTTGTCTCTGGACATTTGAAGCCTGCTGCAGCTGTGAGTCTGTGAGTTGTCAAGATGCAACATGCCAAGATGTTGGGATTTCCCATGATGATGCCATTGTGCAGAAATACAGATTAGTACACAGAGGACAAGGCACAAGGCCTGTGAAGTGGTCAAATGACTACATGGTTATTTGCACAGCACCATGTGGCTGTGTGGGAACTAGATTCTTGCTTATTTCTCCTACTCTATCTCGTATCTTTCCCTGGTGTTGCTAATATTGCAAGGCTGGGCCTGCTGATGCTTGAATGTCAGGATGGATGCTGGGGTGCAGCAGACTCCTGATACCGTGAAGGACGTTGCCAAGTACAGCATGATACAGTTGAGCTCAGAGGTACACAATTATCCAAAGGACTTAAATGTTAGATAATGTCTGTCATTGACCATGTCTGGGCTTGGGGGATTAGAGTTACGCTTGAAATCTCTCACCTGTGTATGCAAATGCCATAAGGGAAGTATGCATGGAATATCCTAATTAATTCAACAAGGGGAAGTGCAGAGTTTTGCATTTGGGGAAGAATGACACCATGTCCCAGTACAGGTTGGGGGCTGACCTGCTGGAGAGTAGTGTAGGTGAAAGAGACCTGGGGGTCCTGGTGGACAGGAGGATGACCATGAGCCAGCAACGTGCCCTTGTGGCCAAGAAGGCCAATGGCATCCTGGGGTGCATTAGAAAGGGTGTGGTTAGTAGGTCAAGAGAGGTTCTCCTCCCCCTCTATTCTGCACTGGTGAGGCCACATCTGGAGTATTGTGTCCAGTTCTGGGCCCCTCAGTTCAAGAAGGACAGGGAACTGCTCGAAAGAGTCCAGCGCAGAGCTACAAAGATGATGAAGGGAGTGGAACATCTCCCTTATGAGGAAAGGCTGAGGGAGCTGGGTCTCTTTAGCTTGGAGAAAAGGAGACTGAGGGGTGACCTCATCAATGTTTACAAATATGTAAGGGGTGAGTGTCAGGGGGACGGAGATAGGCTTTTCTCAGTGATGACCAGTGATAGGACAAGGGGTAATGGGTGTAAATTGGAGCATAGGAGGTTCAAGGTGAATATCCGAAAAAAATTTTTTACTGTAAGAGTGACTGAGCACTGGAATAGGCTGCCCAGGGAGATTGTGGAGTCTCCTTCACTGGAGACATTCAAAACCCACCTGGATGCGTTCCTATGTGAAGTACTCTAGGCGACCCTGCTCTGGCAGGGGGGTTGGACTAGATGATCTTTTGAGGTCCCTTCCAGCCCCTAAGATTGTATGATCCTAGAGCAACATTGTGAATGCAGACAACTGCCTCGGACTGAGTCTCCATCACACTGCTGTCTCAGGAGGGCTCTAAAAAGATCAATAAGAATGTATTACTGGTGAACAAGAATACTTACTTCCTACAGTTCTTTTTCTTCTTTGCATGAATCTATATGTATTTGGATAAGGAATTAAATCCAGCATAGTTTTAGTTAACAGTGTAAGATGTTATCCATTTGAAGAACATAAGCATGATTTTAGAGATATCAAAGCAAAAGTCCTATGTCCTTTTCTGATAGTGACCAAAAGTGTCTGTTCATCAAATCACAAAATGGTTGAGTTTGGGAGGAACCTCAAAACACAAAATGGTTGAGTTTGGGAGGGACCTCTGGAAGTTATCTGGTCCAAACCCCTGCTCAAGTATAGCCAGTTAGAGCTGCTTGCCCAGAACTATGTCTAGAAAGCATTTTAATAACTCCAAGGAGGTTTACAACCTTTATGGACAGTCACCCTCAATAATGAAGAAGTGTATCCTGATGTCCAGATGGAGCCTCCTTTGTTTCAGTTTGTGCCCGTTGCCTCTGGTCCTGTCATGGGCCACCATGAAAGGAGCCTGGCTCCATCCTGTTTGTACCCTCTTTTCAGGTATTATATACATTAATAAGAATATATATACAGACATTCCCTCTCAGCCTCTTGTCCAGGCTGATTAGTCCCAGGTCTTCCAGCCTTTCTTCATATGTGAGATATTTCAGTCCATTCATTATATTCACGGCTCTTTTCTGGCTTCTTTCCAGTAGCTCCATATGTCTTTTACTTGGGAGCCCAGAACTGGACCCAGTATTCCAGATACGGCCTCACCAGCACTGAACAGAGGGGAAAGATCACCTCCCTCAACTTGCTGGCAATACTTTGTCTAAAGCAATCCAGGATACCATTATCCCTTTTTGCAGCAAGAACACTTTGCTAGCTCATGGTCAGCTTGGTGTCTGTCAGGATCCCCAGGTCTTTTTCTGTCAAGCTGCCTACTAGCAGGCTGATGGTCTAGCATATACTGTGTGTTCTCACAGGCTAAAGCTCACCATGAATTAAAAAACATAATCAGAGCAGTGTAAACCATAAAGTTCTGCTGCTTTATCAGCATTAGAGATTTCTATCAATTTCTAAGCCAACTTTTCAATAAAAGCTTATAAAGCAGCCTGCTTTGGTTGTTGTGTTTTAAAATTTCCACTTCCCCTCCCCCCAGCTACTAACAGTTCAATATTTCATCTTAATGTTCTCATTGCTTACCATAAGTAAGGATAATGCAGTTGACCTTACTCAAAGATTTCAATAATGTTGTGATTCATCAGACTGTTTCAGTGATTAAATATATTTTTAATTATTGCTATACAAAAATCTTTCACGGTAAAGGCCACTTTCCCTGTGGGTCTGATCTCTGCCTCTTTTAGCATTTTTCATATGTGGGTAAAAATTACAAGAACAGAAATATAGCTATTTTCCACTTTTAGATTCACTAAACCATTAAAAAATATCTGAGTTCAACCACAATCTCCTAACGTTATCCAATGATTTATAGTTTTTATATTACTGTGGTTCAACATGCTGCTCTTATTACCCAATATAGTAAACAATGTAGTCTGGCAAGCACAAAAGCTGAAAGATCAGAGAGAAAAATGTCAATTATTAGAAAGACAGAATCTTTGGCTCCAGTAAGTGGCTCCCCAGTGTAACATCCAGAGAGCAAAGCAGCTGTGTGATGAACTCACTTAAATCCTTGTCTTCAAACAGTGAGATGGATGAATATTGGCTGTGAACTCATCAGCTCTCTTTGCTGCAGAATTGGGTCCAGTGGAGACAGAGCCACCAGAAATATACTCTCTGCTAATCGATCTGGTAGCAACATCTTCCAAAGGACTCTCCATTCATGCACAAATGCGTGTCCAACTTGTCTGAGGCAGCCAGGGTTCAGGCTACAGCTCTAGACAGAATAACAGGATGGTTGAGGTTGGAAGTGGCCTCTGGAAGTCATCTTTCCAGTTCCCCAGCTCAGATAGGATTGACCCCATGGATCCACACATTGATCGGAGCTTTGCACACTTGAATGGGTGGTTGCTTCAGTAAACACTCAGTGCCTTCACAAAAGCTCAGCCGTGAAGACCATGCTCACAATCAGAGGCACAGGATAACAACTAATTTGAATCACTTCACCAGCAAAGACAGAATTTCACAGATTACCAGGACATTTGTTAACCAAATTAAGAAATAAAAGCATATGTCTACTTTCAACTGTTTTGTCTTGACTGTGTGTTTGTTCTCTGTCACTTTGCTTGCTACATTACCCATGCTATTGTTGTTACATTAATAATCTTGAATTAATTGAGCTAAGAGTAAACATGCGGCACTAATTTACTCATTATTAATAATGTATTGTCTCTGGAGAGCAATATTGCTTGTCTTTTGCTTCCTTCTGTCTCTGACCTTCTCAACTGATTCTCATTAATGTGCCTATTTAGATTGTGATTTCCCTGTAGCAAGTATCTTGCCTTTTTTTTTTTTTCTTCCTTTTACCTGGAGAATGCTGCAGCAGTGATACTACATGTGATAAAAATAGTGTAACACTAAGGACAAGTTGATACAGCCCGTTCCATAACAAGACAAAGGTACTTTATTTATGATCATACATTGCTGTTCAACTACTCGTGTGATTTTTCCTCTTTCTTCACATAGAATCTGATGCAAATTATGGATGACAACCGTACCAGAGTCTTCATCAAGTGAAGTCACAGAAACATCTTCCAACATAAAATATTTCCAACATAAAAGCATGGGTAGAGCCAACCTTAACATGTCCCTTTCTCAGGCATACCAGAAATTTATTTACTGTTTATGCTGAAATGTAATCACGAAGTAACATTCTGCTCATTTCTAAAACTAATTTATTTTATTTATTTATTTGTTTTTAATCGACTTTTTAAAAATTGCAATTACAAAATACAGGACCTTCATCTTTGATTGTGTGGAAGAGAAACTTCTTTAGGAACAGACCATTCTTAATAAAACTAGTTTTTCTCTTGTACTATTAATTACTGTGTAGGTTTTTTTTTAAGTATTTACCAAACTAAACCAGTCACTGATAAATAGTTAATTAGATGCAACCAAGACTGATCTTTACATTTGTGTGTTTGTTCCCTATAGAAGTACGTTTCTTAGGGAAGAAATAGGCTCTTGTGCATCGTTTCCTGCAATATAAGTTATTGTGGAAAATAAATTGCTTCACTTCTCTGACATTGATATCACATGATATTTACCTTGTATCTCAATGTATGTCCTATACTGTGCCATATTATTAGTTAGGAATCAGACAGAAAAAGAAAATAAAAAAGGAAAGCCTCTATTTCTGTGCTTCTTAAAGATTTTTCACTCCTGTGTTGAGAAATTTCAATGTTTCCACTCTCCTCTAGGTCAGATGTGTGTTTTGTCCATGCTGACCTACAGACATACCAACTCCATGACTGTTAGTCAGAGCAACAGTGAAGAACAACATTCATCATATCCCCTGTGCTGAGGAAGACCAATGATGTATGGGAGCATGTGAGGCTCCACACTTTATTTGTGACAGAACATGCTGTGAGGGCTCTTTGTACCTTCAAAAATAGAAAGTCCAGAAAGACAGCAGTCCCTTGCTTCATCATTGTGCTTAGAAACAGGCACTTCAAGAGAGGTGGGAGGGCCTGATAACATCTCTAATTAGCACAGAGGCAGGAAAATGCAGTTCAAGGCTGGATGCTCTGCAGTTCTTATTAGACAAATGGGTTGGGTGATCCATATGATTAGGAGGATAGATGCCATGATAAGTGGTGCTGGTCAGGATAGCATTGCAGCATAGCCCATTGAGACTTGGTGATAAATTCATACCTGTGCACAGTGTTCTTGTGACAGTGGGGCATGTGCTCTGTTACTACAATGGTCAATATGTAACTTGGTTACATTGCATAAAAACTCTGCTGTTGCAACGCAAAAAATATTAACAGTATTTAGAAGGTCACCTGTAAATATTTAATGTCCTTTTGGGTCTTTTTCTTAGAAAAACCCCAAGAAAACAAACAAAGAAACAAATAAATAAAACCCAACATAAAAACACCTAAACCCAACAAAACACACAAACTAAAAAAACCTCCACAAACCATGTTATTTCTTATAGTTAAATTTAGTTCATGTATTTCTGGCTCTCAGGAGTAATCCATAACAAGAAAGGGTGAGCGTAATGTTACTTGTAGATAGTTTTCTTCAATAATTGATTATTTTCTGTAGTTTCTGCAGATGTGTTGGTTATTTGACCAGCATGGTGTGCCTGTTGCCATAATAAACTGATTGAGCATTGGGATGGCAATGGCCCACGGCTGTGCGTAGTCTGGCAAGCTTCACCACCTGATCTGCCTTCAGCTTTCACAATGCTTTCAGGGGGATTTTGAGGCTGCTTAAGCTCCTTTCATCTGTGACCTTCTTTATAGATTTTTGGTATGTGTGATACTTGCCCCAGGGGAGATAGTTCGCTTCAGAAACTTGTCCTGTAGGTAAAAGCAATAGGCCATCCATTACCCTCTTCCTTCCACTCTCAGGTTAATGACGACATTAAATATTAAATGGGGTTCCGTCTCCAGAGTGCCTGTATAAGTGATTTTACATTATCTCATTCAGCCCTTCTCTGATTTCTTATAAAGTGTGTTGCTTCTTTCTAGCATAACTCAGTGAAAACCATGATCGATTTGACAACCATTAACACAATGTTTAATATTAAACTTCCTCATAAGCGAGTGGAGAAGATCGTGAAAATGGAAGGAAGAAAACAGGGTTATGATGTAATGCTGATTTCCCCTATTTAAAATTTTATTTCTTATACAGCTTCTGCAAGCTATTACCTGTTATTACATGGGCTGTAGGCTCACTGGAGGGATGACTGAGAAATAAATGGAACCTTTTGTACCAATTGTAATGAAATTCATAAACAAAGGATTGAGGTTAACAAGTGACATAGTCCCCATTATCACCCATGCTGTTCCTCTAAATCACCAATGCATTTATTTGTTATTTCATGTTTTGCAATGTGCTGCACATCACATTTGAACTCAGACAATTCTGGGTTTTTGGTGTCTGCAGAACACCCTCTTGCATTTGTCAAGGTGAAACATAAAATGAGATAGCAGCAAAGAGAGTCGAGTCCACTTACAGCTTAATAAAGAGTTACATTAAGAAAGATTATAAAATTATGTGAGGAGAAGAAGCAGCTACACAGCAGCAAAAAATATATAGCTTTATTCAGTACAGAAATATTTGTGAAGGTGCAAGGTACAAATAGGAAGGAAAGATATTCCTGAGGATTTGTGTTTTATCACTCACATCCTGCAAATGAACACTCAGTTGGAGAGAGCAAGACAGACGTGCAAATGAAAGGAGAAAGAAGCTTACAATGTAATAAATATACAAAGCAGTATGTATACCTTTATTAATATGATTTTGAGGGAGCATTGAAGTCCTTGGTTTGGGACTGGCTAAGTGATCTTTCCTTTCTTATTTAAAAACAAGAATGTATGGAATAGAGAGACACGTTGCTGTCTTGAAGAGACTTGAAAAGCCTAAAAAGAAGGAAGTATAGACCTTGATTTTGAGATTTCCTCTTGCTGTTCTGTAAGGTATTTTGATGTCCTAAGGCAGTATCAGTTTGGACCATGCTCTTACACCTCACGTCCGCTGGTGAGCAGTCTCACTCCAAGCTGAAGCCATTTCTAGGACAGTGAAGGCAGAAAGTAACAATCACACTGAAGTTTTCTGAAGGCTCCCACTTTGTCCATTTGGCACATCCCTTGTACCTTGGCATTTCTTAACTGTGCCTCTGCTTATATAACGTAAAAAGTGGTGTGACGTGCTTATTCTAACTATGGTTTCTTTACTCAAATGCTGGTTACTATGTAGTTTGGATCAGAGTGTAAATGAGACTAGTCTCAAGATGCTGTATCTTTTGTGCTGCTAACCTAGGATTTGACTAAATTGCAGGAAAAGCTGCAGGATAATTAGCCCAGCTTCTCAGAAAGAGCCTTAGAAACTCCCATCATAGAATCAGCACTCATTTTGACCTAGCTTGGGAGTTACTACATAAGTAATGGTACTATAAAGATATTATGATTTATGGGGATCCTGATTTTAATAGTAACAACATATTTGTTTTGGCATCCAACCTGTGAAGAAGGGATCTTCAGTTCTTCTCTAAAAGGTATCCTCTAAATCCTTCTAAAGGATTCATTGAAGATAACAATTAAAAAAAAAAAAAAGCCTACTATCAGTAGTTGTAAGGACACTATGGAAGACCTCCATTTTCACTAGGAATATCTTACAAGAGTAGCAATCTGAAAATGAGGAGTTCAGTGGCATCATTCTTGATTTATTATAATGTTAGGAAAAGGTGAACCACGAGGGCTGCATTAGAAGTGCACTAAAAGTTGGAGCAAATGCTCTGCTTACCAGAAGCCAGGTGCAACCATAGCACCAGCAGTACTAGCGTGAGCTGTTTGAGGTTTTTTATCTTAGTCCCTGCCAGAAATCAGAGAGTTTTGCTCTTCCTTCTGTGACCAGAATAAGCTAATGCATCTTTTTGCTCTTTCTATCTTCTGTCTGGTTTAAACAGGTGCAGTGAGCACAGCCCTTACACACAGATCCAGCTTGCACACTTGCAACCCCAATAAATGACTGGAGGTTGAAGAAGGCCCTGACCTAAGACAACAAAAAAGAAGACAATACTTCAGTCAGACAGCTCTGAGGGATCCCGTGAGAAACAAGTTCCTTTTATCTCCTCACTCTACTTTGCTGCGGCCTACCAATTCCCACCACTGCACTCAGCAGCAGTTTATCTCAGAACTGGCTGAATCTCCAGTGTCTGTGTGGCTCCTGGCATGCTCTGCTGTAGGCTGAACCCCACAGGTCAGGAATAAGGTGCAGTGATGGGACAGCTGAGCACAAAAGTCTGTGATGGAGCTTCACTGTTTTAAACCTAATAAAAAAATCACCACATAAGAAGCTTTATTTTCAGCTTCCTTTCTACTTTCACCATGTAGTTGTATTTAACTCTAAATGTGTCATATACAACTTTTATTTGTAATCTAGTGTCTAATCTCTGTGAATGTAATGTAATAGTTTTTTTCTACTCCTTATTCTTTTCATTTTACCTCTGGTTTAGGCTACCCACTATTGCATCTGTAGTCAATCATCCTTACCAAACAATCTCACTGAATTACTCTCTGAGTGTTAGAAGAAAACAATCTGAAATTTTCATTTAAGGGAATGATGCGTACATGGGTCAAGTAAAACATATAAAACCTAAGGAGGTATTTTTATACTTTCTTTAACGCCACTCGAATTACATTCTGCTTTGCCACCCCCTTTGTCATTACTGTCACCCTTCATTGACAAATCACTGGCAATTAACACTGAGGTAAAATGGTGAGATAACATTTACTATGTCATTGTCAATATTCTGCAGTTGATACACAGAAAATCACAAGCACGTGACCAAATAAGCTAGAATATTAGAATTTAATGTCCCATAAGTAAATATATAAAGGATAATAAAATACCAAGTATTTGGTAACACCTTGTAAATAGGGCTGCTTGTTCTATAGAGGCACCAAAGAGTTTTGCTTGGTATTTATCTTCATTTGTTGTTAACTGGAACAGGCTGTGAAAATCACAAAAGACACACAATGTCTATATAAATTTTAAAAGCCATTTTTCCCCTTAAAATCTAAACACAAGTTAAAAAGAGATTTAATTGGTATTTACACACACCAACATCAGCAATTAGTAAAGCAACAGCAGGAGAAGAACAATTACTGCACCCAGTCTAATTGGTCTTTTTGGAGGAATTAAAAAAAAACAACAACAAGTAAAATTTAACCAGCTGTTTGTAGAATGAATTTTTCTTTATTCTCATATACATGTTTATTTGAATGAAGTTAATGCTCATTGGCAGTAGGGAAGGATTAGAGTTGTTTTTCTCCTATTAGTCTGTGTATATTGTTGGGGAATATCGGATATTGTGAACATAAACAGCTTGCCTACTTGGCTTAATGATCATCCAAGTATGATAAAGGATGACAGATTAATAGCATTTTTACTCATGTAAAATAGCAATTACCCATGGGTTTTCTCAGTATGGATTTCCACCCAGTTACTTTGAGAGATTAGGATAAAGAGCTGATTTGCCTCCTCCCTCCTTTACCTTTAAGTCATTATTAGCAAAAGAGTAAGAGATTTTTTTGAAAATGGAGACCCCTTTGATCTTTACTTATGAAAGTCAACGGAACACACAGAGAGTTTATCTTGAAAACATGCAAATCTTTCCTAGTTGGGAAGGTGAAAAGTAGGAAGCTTTGAATTAGTTTTATTGCCCCTGCATCTCAATTACTTTGACCAGGAGGGTTTTGTCCTTCAAAGTCTGTGACTGATGAGAGATGCTGCACATTTTTTGTGAGAATTTGACAAGCTGATGCCCATTGCTGAGTTTACAGCTCTGGGTACTATAGTGATGGATAGCAGACTTGCCAATGTAAAAGCCAATGCCACACAATGTGATTTGGGCTTCATTCTGAGAAGTCTTTATAGAAACAGCATCAGAGTTTAGAACAGAAAGTTCAACTTTGCCTAATTTTTCTCCTTGTGTATTTTATTTTATTATGTTCACAACATTTATTTCAGGATTTTTTTTGTTAAGGAAATGCTTCCTCACACCAAAATATTGTTAACTCCATAGAAAAGATTGATTTATCACAGTGCTCTAAATCATAGAATCATAGAATCTTAGGGGCTGGAAGGGACCTCAAAAGATCATCTAGTCCAAACCCCTTGCCAGAGCAGGGTCGCCTAGAGTACATCACACAGGAACTCATCCAGGTGGGTTTTGAATGTCTCCAGTGAAGGAGACTCCACAACCTCCCTGGGCAGCCTGTTCCAGTGCTCTGTCACTCTTACAGTAAAAAATTTTTTTCGGATATTCACCTTGAACCTCCTATGCTCCAATTTACACCCATTACCCCTTGTCCTATCACTGGTCATCACTGAGAAAAGCCTATCTCCGTCCCCCTGACACTCACCCCTTACATATTTGTAAACATTGATGAGGTCACCCCTCAGTCTCCTTTTCTCCAAGCTAAAGAGACCCAGCTCCCTCAGCCTTTCCTCATAAGGGAGATGTTCCACTCCCTTCATCATCTTTGTAGCTCTGCGCTGGACTCTTTCGAGCAGTTCCCTGTCCTTCTTGAACTGAGGGGCCCAGAACTGGACACAATACTCCAGATGTGGCCTCACCAATGCAGAATAGAGGGGTCACAAGCAGACATGGACGTAAGACATTCCTGCAATTAATGTTACGGCCTGTAATAGCCGATGACTGTAATTTGGAAACAAAAGTTATGTTCAGCATAATTCTTTGAGAAAACTGATGGCTAATCCAGAGGATAATTTTAATATCACTGGAAAGTTTCAGCATTATTCATCTCAGCAAATTTTAGAAAAGGGATGCAGAGTGTGTCTATGGTATTATTTGTCTTAGAAATAAAACAATCTCCTGTCCAAACCCATCATGTGATAGAAATTCAACTAACAAGGACAAGTGTTTATTTTTTAATGTTTGCTTTTACTTACTACTTCAATCAGTGATTAAAAGTGTATGTTTATTTGGAATAAATTAAATTAAGTAAAAATTCCCTGAGTTGAGACTGTTTTGCTTGCTACTCTTAACAGGACTTTTGAAGATATGTGTGTGACAGTTGCCTTCTTGGCTGACATCATAGAACTGAACTAAAGCTCTAAGAATATGATGGTTACAGTGACTTACATACTTTTGCATGAGTTTTACCGCTTTGTAAGCATTCTCCAATGTTCCTTAGATTCAGAATGGCACTTGCAGTCAAAAAGTTACAGAAATTTTCTGGAAAAAGTAGGAGAATGCTACAAGAAGATATGAACCTCTTTGGAAGAGTACTGAGCTATGTATGCAATACTCTCACTGCATGTCAGGTCAACAACATTGCTGATTCATGCCTTGGGTGAGAGAACATTCAATGCTCCTGAGTATGGTGCTATCTTGCACTTGGGTCTACAGAATGGCCTTCTGAACTAAAAGTACAAGGTGTTAACTAATTGCTAAGGCTTTGTAGCAGGAGCAGCAAAGTCATACCCTCCACAGTGCAGTGCATATTTGGAGCTGTAGTGCACTGGAACTCCAGAGTGCCTTTTACTTGAATAGATGGCTTTGTCCTAATTTGGATTAATGATAGCAGATCATAAATGACTGTGTTCACCTTGAAGAGAATAGAAAGGACTATGGTGAGAGAAGTTGAAAGAATGATAAAAGTAGATGAGTTTTTCTTTACTGAAAACATCAAAGGAAAAGGCTAAGTTAAATTCATACAGTATACATAAAGAGTAAATAGCAAGGAATTATGAAAAAAGAAAACAACCAGAGGAAAAGAGAAAAAAAAAAACCAAACAAGAAAACAAACCCACCTGAGAAACAGGGAGAGTGAACATCTTGCAGAACTGTGCCAGGATCTGAAATGTAAAAAAATGGCATGATATTCAGAGGTGATGAAGTGCAAGTATTTACTATCTCTGAAAACCAAGTCAAAGACTCCTGCTAGAAGGAGCTCTCTATTGTGTGCTTCTGTTCGATAACAAAGCTAGCCAAAGAAGCTGAAGGGAAGAAAAATACATGAAAAGACGTTTTCCAACATCAACACATCTGATGTGATTAATTCAAAATAGAGCAAAGTATGACAATAAAAGAGGAGAAATGGGGGTCACTGTGTGAAAGAAATATAAATAAGTAGCTAGGAAGAGCTATTGCTGCTGGGTTCAGGTAAAGAGAAGATTAAAAGATGGTTTGAGCTTCATGAAATGCTTTTTTCTTTAAGAAACTTGTTTCTTCTCTGTGTTCCTACCGGGAAGAACTGGGTCTCCCATGCAGAATTGTTCTGTTTGCAAAAAACAGCTAGAACTGTTTTATTTTGACTTTTTTTTTTTTTTTTTTATTCTTTTTAATAAAATCCAGACTTTTCAGTATGGTCGTTCTCAATTTGTCTAATTCTTATAAACATTTCTTATTCATTCTTTTCAACACCTCAAGCAGCTGTGTTGCTTGAGTAGGATCTGAGGACTACTACCACAATTGATTCAGGAGTCAGGGAAGCAAGGTGATGGTGTCGGAGTGTATTCAAGGCAAACTACAAACAGAGATTAGGGACTTCCGATAATTGTTTATCAATACAACCAATATCTCTGAGTGATGTAGGACTTAGCAGTTCATTAACACAATGTGCATGACAACGAGGAGAAAACTGGTTGATTGCTCATTTTTAGTGTCTCCCTATTCAAAAAGGCGGGTTCTCAGCATCAGCACCAACCAGAACTCACAGTTTGCCTTCCTTTTGTCTGAGTTATTGATGTGTGGTCTCACTTGGAGTGGTGTGAAAAGGAAAAGCAAAACATCTATTGTCCTTTGGGTGGTATTTCTCTCATCTCCGAGCATGAATTTGCAAAAAGCAATGCTTTCTATTTAAAAATTTCTCTTTCACCAGTAGCAGGTAAGGAATGGTAGTGAGGATGACTATGTGATGGGGAGGAAGAAGAATACTAAGCCCACAGACAAAGTAGTAAATACAAGCATAACCAATTTTACTATAGAAAGGAATGAATTAACACTAAGAATTATGTAAAACTTCACTGTATATTTCTTAGTATTGTGATGAGTTGACCTTGGCTGGATGTCAGGTGTACACTAAGCTGCTCTATCACTCCCCTCTTTAACTGGACAGGGGGAAAGAAAATACAACAAAGGGCCTGTGTTTCAAGATCGTGACAGAGAGACCACTCAGCAAGAACCATCACAGGCAAAACAAACTTGATTGGGGGAAACTAATTTAATTTATTGGAAACCAAAATCCCAAGTAGGATAATCAGAAATAAAACCAAATCTTAAAAAAACACCTCCCTCACACTTCTTCCTCTTCCCAGGCTCCACTTCACTCCCAAATTCACTACCTCTTCCCTGTAGCAGTGCAGGGGGATGGGGATTAGGGGTTGTGGTCAGTTCATTACACACTGCCTCTGCTGCTCCTTCCTCTTCACACTGTTAGCCTGTTTCAGCGTGGGATCCTAGCCATGGAAGACAGTTCTCCAATGTAACTTCTCCAAGATGGGTCATTTCCAAGTTCTGCAGTTCTTCATGAACTGTGTCAGCATGGGTCCTTTCCACACCTTGTAGTCCTTCAGGAATGAACGTCTCCAGTGTGGGTGCCTCCCAGGGCTGCAAGTCCTGCCACAAAAACCTGCTCCAGCATGGGCTGCCTTCCACGGGGTCACAGCCTTCTTTTGGGTGTGTTCACCTACTCCCATGTAGAGTCCTTCATTGGTCACAGTTGGATGTCTTCTCCACCGTGGAACTCCACAGACTGCAGGGGGACATCCTGTTGCTTGATTAATGGTATTAAAGCAACTGTATGTAAAAAAAAAATAATAAATTTTAACCTCTGATTTTGAGAAGAGTACATGACAGTGTACAGGCACTTGACAAAGGGTTGTAGCTGTAACATAGTAGGTTAAGCAAGAAAACGAAATGAGCAAGAGGCAGAGGTGAAAGATCTGAGTTTAGTGTGTTATGCAGGAATCTTTTTCTTTATTCTCTTGTTTACTTTATTTTCTAATTTTCTTCACTGGCTTCCTGCTTCCTTTAAGTAATTTTACCTTCAAAGTAGATTGTTTTAGTACCCTCAAAACTGAAGTTGCTTAATTTTAATAAGGTTATGAAAGACACAAAAATAGGTAGAACAGTCAGTAAAGCAACAGATTTTGACTGAAATTCTGTGAGTTTCTTCTGGCTACAGCTTAGTTTATGAGTGTTGTTTCCTAATACACAGTTTTGTCATACCCTTTACTACAATAGATGGTCATGTATTCTTGAGCAAAAGTAACTGCTCAGTAGTTGGTAGGTCTGAAAGTAGCTACTGCGGATTTCACCTTGTTTCCCTCTCCAAAGAGTCCAGTTAGTTTTCTTTATCATGAAGGGTTAGGAGAGGAGAGCTCTACAGCTTGTGCTTGCCCTGTCCCTTGCCTCCATTTTTGGAGACAGAATTGCCTCTTTTTTTCCCAATCTGACTCTCTAATTTCATTTATTCAACAAGTTAATTCAGAACTGACCTTGGGTAGCCTTGCCCATGAAGTAACATTCAACAAGTCAATGTCTGTACCACTACAGACAGAAAGGAAATCTAGATGATAAATGCTTAAGCCAGATAAATTCTGTTGCTCTTGAGGAAGAAATCAACCTTCCAGCAAGTGTGTAGTCTTTCACTATCCCTTTCCACTTGTATTTTTTGGAATTGCTAATATAAACTAAGTCTGGGGGAGAAGCCCAATGTTTTTGAATTTCACAGTGGGAATCACGATGAGCTGGTCTGAAAGGAATGTATCAGTGAATGATGTTTTCTTCCTGATATGAACGGGACATTTTTAGGTCTGCTAGAAGTCATTAGGATTCACAACAAAACCTGATGCTATTTTCTTTAAGAATTTTTTTCCCCTTTCCACAGATTCCACCTTTTGTACCATTTGTGAACTAATATAAAAACCAGTCCATTGAAAGAACTGATGTATTAGAGGAACAATATAAAGCTTGGTCTTCCCCCCAGTTATTATATTTACTGTGAAGAATCTGCACTACCTCATTTAAATCTCTGCTGAAGTGGATCACACAGTGAAGGTGATTGATAAGGTGTTGGAGAGTTGAATTTTACGGCTGAGCACCAGACTCCTATCAACTGTGGGAAGGGAGGTCTGCCACAAATAGAGCTGTCACTGCTGCAACCCTGCTATTACATCTTTAAAACTGGCAGCTTTACAGTCTGGAAGAAGGGGCACAGGCTGATCCACTCATAGAGAGTGAATATGGAAAGAGAATAATTTGAAAACACAGTGAGTTGTTGGCAGGAGACTTGAGCTCTAGTGAACAAACTTATCTAAGCTCAGTTGGGAAAAGTGTGCAGTTGTGCTGCCTCTCATCAGTTCAATGACAGGCTGAAAAGCCTGCTAAATCTTCTAGTACAGAAGCATAAAATTCAGTTGTTTGTTTGGTTTTTTTTTTAACACATGAAAACATGAGAACAAAAAGATAAGTAACTGTTTCTTTCATGCCAAAAAAAGAGAGAAAATTAAAAAGAAAAAATAAGAAAGGAAAAACTGCACTGAGAAGAAAGACCCATGCACATAAAATACAGTACAGAGAAGTACTGCCTCCATGCATCTTATGGCCTCACATATTGGCAAATGTAGCAGGAACCTTTGTCAAGGAAGACTTGTGGGGGTTAAGGTGTTGTGAAAGTATTACTTGCTTTGAAGAAATCTCTTAAATCAGCTGGACACTTAAAGGATGCGGCAATTGTACAGGTATGACTGATGGACATTGTGATTATCAACAGATGCAATCAGTCCAGAATTATTTCAAATATTCTTGCCAAATAGTTAGGAAGCAAGCTGAAGGAGAGGTGTCCAGTTGATTATGTTGAAAAGAGAACTCATATCTAGATAGATAACAAGTGTTCTTCAATGTTATCCTACATAATACTTCTATTAAAGGCTTTGGCACACAACTAGGTGTGTACTAATGAAATTTGGTAATGACATGGGGGTAGGTAGCTGGTATTCATTATTTTAGTGCTGAAGCTAGAATCTATGATTGTCATTTTATTCCTCTGGGGTACATGGAGAAGTATATGTGGGCCCTAGAGAAGGGTTTACTTTGTATTATTTCTCCACTCTCCCCTTTTTTTTAATAACAATTAGATTGGGAAACAGAATGATTGAGCTTGGCTGTTGATTTTGTGCACTGACACTATCTAAACAGTATATTCATACCATAACGCAACATTTCTTAATTTATAGTGCCCATTCAGCCTATCTGAGGGCTCGTTATTTGAAGTAACATAAAGGTTTGGGGTTTTTTTGTTAGATTTTTATTGTGATAGTATATTTAACTAATGGTGCGTTATGAGGGAACTCTTATTGGAGGCAGAAATGAGTGTTACTTGAATAAAAAAATAATTCATCATCCTCCATGCTAATAAAAAAACACTATCAAATCAATTCATAATGGAGCTACTTAAAGTGCAACTTTTTTCTCCTTAATTGTATTCAGGGGTGAGAGAGCTGTAGCTAATACAAACAGTATTGGAAATAGTCTGGTGTTTGTGCAGGTGAAGATTTCAAGAGTGAAATACACTCACATACACCTAAACACAATAATTCATGTGGTTATAGGACTGATTATAGGCTAGTGTAATCCTGCAATAACACTATTAACTTCTGCTCTGTGCTGATGATCTATATTTGAGGAAATTTTAGAAATGTAACAGAGCCACTCAGGGTGCACTCTCATGGTCTTACACATAATAATCTAAGGTTATGTCCATATAAAAATGGGAATTCCGCCTCATGTGATCCTGGCCACTTGCTTTGACCTGAGAGTTTTCTCTTCATAGTGATTGTTATAGTGTGATTCAGAAAACAACTATCAAAAATCTTTTTAAATTGGACCAGAGAATTTGCTGAATGCACCCCAAAGGAACACTGTCTAGAGGCAGCCCAAAAGGAGGAGTGGGAACCCATGTTTGAGGATGAACAAATAAGCAAGATCATTTCTTGGCTCCACAACTCATATTTAGATCAACTAGAGCTGTCTGTAAAATGTCAAGGTCTAAAGCATGGGAAACACCTTTGCATATACCACATCACTAAAGTTTGGGGGTTGTCTTTTAGGAGTTTGTACTGCCATTGTAAGTCTGTTTTTTCTCCCTGTCCCTTGTCAAATCATTTACACCTTAATAAACTAAATCACGGTTACCTCCTTACCTTAAAAGTCACATTTTCAAAGGGTCATAGAACAGGTTGGGTTGGGAAGGAGCTTGAAGATCTAGTTCCAACCCTCCCTGCATGGGCAGGAACACCTCCCACTTAGACCAGGTTACTCAGTAACTAGCAGGGCAATGTGTAACTTGTTCATCCTTCCTGCCTTGTAGCACACCTGTTGTTTTGCTTTCATTTCTCCTTGAGCAGCAGGCCTGGTTTTGGTCCATTAGCTGGGTATCATCAGCAGAAGGTCTTGGCTGGGTAAATGGCATTTTGTTTAGACTTACTTGGGGAAGAAGAAGAACCATTTCCCAAGTCCCCTTCAGATACTGAAAGACAGCTATAAAAACTTCCCATATCCTTTTCTTCTCCATGCTGGACAACCCCAACTCTCCCAGCCTGCGTTCATAGCAGGGTGCTCCAGCCCTCAGATCATCTTTGTGGCCCTCCTCTGGACTTGCTTCAAGAGCTCAATCGTTCCTGTGTTGGGGATCCAGAACTGGACACAGTACTTCAGGTGGGGTCTCACGAGAGCCAAGTGGAGGGGCAGAATCACCTCCCTTGACCTGCTGGCCACGCTGCTTTTGATGCAGTGCAGCACTGCACCCAGTGAAAAAGTTAAAAAATGTAACTCTGGTGCCATTTTTCTTAAAGAAAGCTCCTTTGGATCCAAATTCTGTCTACTATAGGTTTCCTAGAGGAAAGGATTAAGGGCTAACGATGCCTGTTTTCCTATCTTTTTGCTTACACAAGGGTCAACCTTAGTTTCTTTCTCTGATGGAGGTGAAACATGGAACAAATCTGGAACTGCTGGGGAGCAGCAAGAAAGAAGTGTTCCTCAGCTCTAAGAAAGCACTGTCTGACAAGGACTTTATAGTGGCCTTCCGGTACCTGAAGGGGGTCTACAGGAAAGATGGGGAGGGGCTTTTCATCACAGCAGATAGTGATAGGATGAGGGGTAATAGTCTTAAAGTGAAATAGGGGAAATTTCGGTTAGACATCAGGAAGAAATTCTTCACTATGAGGGTAGTGAGGAGCTTGAATGGGTTACCCAGGGGGGTTGTTGATGCCTGTCCTGGTTTGAGCCAGGATGAAGCCAATTTTTCTTTCTACTGATTTTTTTTCCTTCAGTGAGCTTTCTTGTAACTAGCAACAGTGTGTTCTGCTAGGCCGATAAGACAGTGGAATCTTTTTCTAACTACTGAGGCTTCAAGGTCACACCTTCACTCTGCCAGCTCAGACACTACGGGGAGATCTGTGACCCCCCCGTAGGAGGCTGAGTTAGATGGACAGCAAAATTGGCCAAAGATATTCCATTCCATATATCTACGTAAGCTCAAAGGAAGGTCAGAGATCACAGAAGACAACTTCCTTCCTTCTTCTTCTCCCCTTCTCTTCCGTCCATGGCCGGCGTCCAGGGAGGACTCTGTTCATCCATCACCGTCGATCCTCAGCCTTGATCTCTCGTGACCCCCATAACTCTCTGCTTTCTCCAGCAGCAGCTCCGGGATTCCTCGGGACTCTTCCCAGTTCAGGGAAGTGCTGTGGGAGTTGCTGGGGTGGGGGGAGGCGAGAGGCTTTTGCCCATTCCTGAACATATCTGTACATAATTGCATATATTTTCTTGTATCCTTCATTAGTGTTTTAATTAAAGCTGTGTAGTTTAGTTTTCAATCCAGCCAAGTCTCTCTCTCTTTTTCTCTCTCTCCTTCCCTACCTGGGTTGGGGGAGAGGGGGGATCGAGAGCATTGTTGTCGGACCTGAGTCAAACGTTGACAATGCCCCATCCCTGGAGGTTTTTAAGGCTGGGTGGGATGAGGTTTTGTGCAACCTGATCTAGTGGTAGGGTTCCCTGCTCACGGCATAGGAGTTGGAACTTGATGATCTTTAAGGTCCCTTCCAACCTTTATTATTCTACGATTCTATAAATTAAGATAATCTGTATGTTAGCAAGCTCTGAAATCTATCCTGTGTAAAATGCAAAAGTTAGGCTTTGTGAGGTTTTAAATTAATTAATTCAAACATGTTTTGTGTATCACCTGCCCTCCACAGTATGCCTCATTTTAGGTTTGTTTGTGTATCTTCAGATAGGCATTTCTTCAGGACTCCTGTTGCCATCAGTGGTGTCTGGACTTGATGCCAATTTATAACATATCCTGGACAATATCACTTGGCACAAGGAGTATTTTTGTGCCAGGATATTATTTGGAAATGTCAAAGTCAGAGCACAGGTGTCTACTGCAACGTTAGAAAATGTCGACCTGTATTTTTAGCAGCATTTTATGCTAGTAGTTCTACGTCTGGATTTTTAAGCCATGTAATAATACTGCCAAACGATCATTAGTACTGAGTAAGCCTAATCACCATTTAAATGGAAACAAGTAGTGTGAGTAAACGAGGGATATGAAGTTCATTATTTCACTTTGCAAATCAGTAACTCTGGGGAAATTTCCATTTTAATATGCTGTTTGTTTTAACATAATGACTAAAGGTTAAGATCACATGCATCCTGTGAATAATGTAAACATGCATTTCTTTTCAGCTTCTTTTATTATCTGAACAGGAGCTCATAGGCTGAGAGGTAAATTTATTTATTAATTTATTACACACTTACTTTGCCAAGCACTTTGATATTTGTCATCCTACTGCACTTACTTTTACTGTCTGTATTCTTAGTTCTTGCTGAAAATGTGTTGTAATGATGGTGGCTCATGTTAATAAGTTGTTTTTATGCAGAGAAAAGAGGTGGTAGAATATGACCTTAACTTTTTGACCTGTATTTTATAGAAACTTGTATTTTCTCTGGACATATGCTATTTATTACAGTATTTACTTTGCATCAAAATATTAGTGATCATGGTTAGGTATCAGGAAATAAATCAGCCTCTGAATTTCAGAGGTGCTTTGTATGATATGCAAGAATACATTTTACTTCATCATCTTACCCTGTTATTTTGCAAATGGCTATTGCAAAGATGTTAGTCTTCAGAGAAAGTACATGCTCCATCTTTTACAATTCCCCCCCCCAAATTTGTTCTTTACATTTTCCTAGTTTTTTTTTCTCCTTGTATTTTACTGCTCCAGAGTAGAATTACAGTAACTGAGGAATGTTGGAAGGAATGGGGATTGTACTAGTTCAGAAAACATCTTCCATGCTTGTAAATGAATGAAGAGATAAATAAATAAAGTAAGTAAGTAAAAAGATCATCTGTGGCAGTGGCACATTGATTTACTAGAGAGCTGTGAGTTTTACTTATCTTGATGGTCTTCATTAGGGATTAGAACATCCCGCTAAGACATGCCTTTTGCTCTGCCACTGTCAGGCTGCACTATAAACATGCTAGTGCCTGAACTGTGAATTGCTTGCCACACAGATGAATGTTTGACACAGTCTCTGGGAGATAGATGTCACAGCCTAGTGAAGTCCTGCTTATCATTCATGTGGTCACTTCTATTACCTCTTTTCAGACTGTGCTGACCTGCTATTAGTGACTCTAATTTAATTTCCCCCACCAGTGTCATGGGTTATTTCTTCCATTACTTTAGAGATTTAATTTATAGGGTAAACTCCATCACTTGAAGGAAAGAATTTTTCATGACATGAAAAATAAGTTCTTTTTGAAGACTAACATGGTGCTGGCTATTTATCTTGATCATGTCTAAGGCATGAGTCTTAAACATCACTGAATGATAACATATTCATATGTTGCTGCTATTTCCAACAGACATGAAGTATTGCATGTTTTCTCATTTCAGCTATACCACAACATGTAAAAATGATTCTGTGCACAGTGTTATGAAAGGCCAGTTACACGGTCCTAAGAGTTAGAAATAAGTAATAAGCAATTGGCTGGATGGCCACACCCAGAGAGTTGTGATCAATGCTTCAGTGCCCAAATGAAGGCAAGTGATGAGTGGTGTTCCTCAGGGGTCAGTATTGGGACCAGAGCTGCTTTCTTGCGGAGATGGACAGTGGGATTGAGTGTATCCTCAGCAAATTTGCTGATGATACCAAGTTGTGTGGTTGACACCCAAGAGGGAAGGAGTACTATCCAAAGAGACCTTGACTGACTGGGGAGATGGGCCAATGCCAACCTCATGAAGTTCAACAAGGCCAAGTGCAAGGTCCTGCATCTGGGTCGGCACAATCCCAGGCACCAATACAGGCTGGGGGGGAGAATGGCTGGAGAGCAGTCCTGAGGAGAAGGACTTGAAGGTGGTAGTAGATGAGAAGCTCGACATGAGCCACCAGTGTGTGCTGGAGCCCAGAGAGCAACTACATCCTGGGCTGCATCAAAAGAAGTGTGGCCAGCAGGCCCAGGGAAGTGATTCTGCCCCTCTGCTCTGCTCTGGTGAGACCCCACCTGGAATACTGTGTGCAGCTCTGGTGCCCTCAGCACAAGAAAGACATGGACCTGCTGGAAAGGGTCCAGAGAATGGCCACAAAGATGATCAAAGGCCTGGAGCACCTCTGCTATGAAGACAGGCTGAGAGAGTTGGGGCTGTTCAGCCTAGAGAAGAGAAGGCTCTGGGGTCACCTTATAGTGGCCTTCTGTTACCTGAAAGGGGTCTACAGGAAAGATGGGGAGAGGCTTTTCATCAGAGAGAGCAGTGATAGGACAAGGGGTAACAGTTTTAAAGTGAAAGAGATTTTGGTTAGACATCAGGAAGAAATTCTTCACCATGAGGTACTAATGTACTGGAATGGGTTACCCAGGGAGGTTGTTGATTCCCCCTCCCCAGAAGTATTCAAGGCCAGGTAAGATGGCGCTTTGTGCAGCCTGGTCTAGTGGAAAGTGTCCATGCCCATGCAGAGGGTTTGGAACTACATGATCTTTAAGGTCCCTTCCACCCTTAACCATTCTACAATTCTATGATTCTGTGGTTCTAAATAAGCTTCTATGGAGTTGAGCTTGGTCTCACATTGAAAAGATTGACACATAGATAAGACAGTGACTGTAACAGGTATATACATTAGCACCTGTATCTTATTTTTCCAACATTTTATTTGACCCAAATATGGAACAAAGGGAAGAAACAATCATAAATATCTGAATATCAATTTCGTGTCATTTATATAATAATATGCATTTTCTTGAATAGAAGATCTTGTAGTCACTAATGGATTTCTCACTGTGTTCAAATTCATATGCATGCATCTCCTGGAAAAGAGAAACCTTCAGTGCTTATTGACAAAAAAAAAAATACATATATCCTTATAGGATCATAACTGTAACTATCAGAGCTTAATATAACTCTGTGTGTCACTGCAGAAGTTTTGACTGTGTGCCAGAGGTTTATTTTTCTGGATGCCTAAGATGTTCTCCAGAATAATATTTGTCAGTCTTTTACTGTTGCTTTTTCAAAAATGCTACCTGAATTAATTTCTGCCATCTCAGGGAATATCTACACCTTTATAGCCTTCAGTCTGAGGATGCAACGGAGATCCATGAAAATGTGTCTTGCTCAATGAAAGGGTCAACAGAGAAGAGATCAGCACAGGGAAGAGGCACTTGTGAATAGTTTGACTTCAAGGATAAGGGACAGCATAGATAGGTAGACATGATGGAATGAAGTTTATGCCATACCATTTGGAAAATGGTCACAGTTTCAGCTGAATCAGCCCAGTCTTTCTTAGCACAGTTAGAAATATCTATAAAGTGTGAATGAAACGATCTTGCCCTTGAGCTTCACCCACTCTCTGCCAGTCTGTCTCACATCAGTTTTCATAGAACAGAGAAGCAGAAGCTACAGTGCAGAAGTCTAGGTTTTCCATTTACTAAATTATAATTCAGTGAGACATTCTTATGCGTTTATACACACATGTATTCAAGTATATATGTAACGTGTGTGTGAGCAGGTGTGTTCTATTTATGTGCTTTAAAGACAGGCAAATGACTACTCATTTTCTTCATTCTGACAATAAACTTATACATACAGTTTATGTCTTCAGTGAAGAATTCTTTTGGAGTATTTGTTATTCAGACTCTTTTGACTAGCAAAGTATGTCATGGTGCTATTTCTGTTCACATGAAGCACAGAGAGAATCAGGTTTTCTGTGTGAAGACGTGTTTATTAATTTATAATTTATTTTCTGCAACTGCTCTGCATTATTCAGTTAGAATTAAAGCTGTCTTTCAAAGATCTTACTCAGAAGCTTTAAAAAGAATTTCAGAGTTTAACTGCCTCCTCTATTTCTCCATATGTTAGTGCCACCTCTTGAAGTTTGGTCCTGACTCAGCCAAAAGTGTGCTCTAACATTGGTTAGAGCAGTAGAAATTGCAACACAATCTTTATTGTCAAATATTTTTGCTATCAATGTTCCTTGCTTGCAGTCTTCTATTTATGTTGTCATACACTTGTCATAATTGAAGAGGAACATTTCAGCAAGAAACATACAGGAGGAAGACATTGAATTGTAAGGAAAGAAAAGCTCCAATTTTTATGGAAATGAAATTGTTTACATCAAAGTGCAAGGAAAAAACCCAAGTAAATATCTACAGATAGACTCTCTTCAGTGTCATAGATCTACACACAGAAATGCAAGCAGAGGTTTCAGGAAGGTGTTTTTATTTAGTATCAGATTCTACTGCTTGCCTTGAAGCATATAAACCACTAGAGACCAGGCAGAAAGGAAAGGAATAAATTCTTCACAACCCAGGATTCCTCCCTTACCTTGACATGTGCAATGCAGCTTCTTTGTTTTCAGAAATGAAGTACCTGATCTGGAAGGGACTTCTGGGTTCTGAATGGTATTAAAGGATACAACTCCAGTTAGAGAATCTGGTCCATGAGGTATAATATACTTTTAACTATTTTAAAAATATTTTTGGACCTCTTCAAGTAGTTCCTGCATGTATTAACTGCAGAAATCACTAGTAACTGTAGATTCACTTAAAAAAAAACATTGCATAACACCTCTACTGAAATATCTAGTCAAATGCTTCAATAAACAGTTCTAATTTGAAGTCAATCTGCAAGTAATTTAGCTATAGGTACTACTCTTTTTGATTTCATGGTGCAACTGTTCAGGGAGTGACACATTTCTTGTTGATAATTCTCTTGCTTTCCAGT
The DNA here is from genome assembly GCF_000747805.2 of Chaetura pelagica. Taxonomy (NCBI): domain Eukaryota; kingdom Metazoa; phylum Chordata; class Aves; order Apodiformes; family Apodidae; genus Chaetura; species Chaetura pelagica. The sequence goes on along the minus strand of NW_009952066.1, from coordinate 2,897,862 downwards.
TTCTCTGAGAAGTCATGGCAAAAGTGATATGTGTAAAGTAAAAGCCAAACTATCAAAACTAGCATTTCCTTTTTTAAGTGCACAGCACTTGAGTATCAACTTGGTGATTCAAGGTAGTCAGATTCAAAACATAAGTGAGATCTTTTCCTCCAGTTTCTGCTGACAGAGCACTCCAAAGTAATGCTGACTGTGACAAGCTGCAGAGCCTTAGGCATGACTGAAGCTCACTTGACAAGATTCACTTACTAAACCCAATGTGTGTGATGAGACCCTGTCACAGTGGAGCGTGACAATAATGCAGAGTGGTGGAGAAATAGGAAAGGTGGCTGAGTCACTATATTTACAAGTCACTAATCCACTCAGGATATAATCACCTAAACAGCCTATGGATTTGGACAAAATAGTTGTGAGTGCATTTTTTAAGCGTAGCTTTTTGAACCAATCTTCCTGACTTAATAGTGTCTGCTAAACAGAAATGGAGTTTTATAATAAAAAATGCCAGAGGAGGAAGGGAAGAGGTTTATTTTATGGTGTGGAAAAATGTTAGAGATAAGTGGGTTAGCTTTTATTGACAAAGAGCTCAGAGGAATTTATAGCTGCATAGAATGTATCCAGTATATTGCTCATACACATATCTTCTAGTACTGGCAAAAAATACCTCAATAAAACCAAGCACCTAAACTTAAGGTTTTGTTAAAAAAATACAAATAATTTTCAAATAAATATGTTTTAAAGTGCATACTTATATGAGTTTTTAGTGTAAAACGAGGTACAGAAATGTCTGGAGACCTTTAAGATTTTTCTGATTTGCATGAGTTTAAGATGACTATAGGTCAGTTTGTGGGGTTTTTTGGACATGCCATTTTCTTCAGCTCCTGGAGTCATGGCTGTAGGTGTCCTGGGTTCATTGTAAGAGTCTACTTGATGTTCTTGCTAGAAATGTTTGGATTCTGCAAGAAAGGCCACAGAAGATTGTGGGCTTCAATTCAGCTGTCACTAGGATCCTGGCATCAAAGTGGTGAGCGGGAGGTTAGAGGTGAATTGCTCAAGATGAGTCTCTCCATGATCTTTCCTGGTATCGAGGTCAGGCTGACAGGCCTGTAGTACCTTGGATTCTTCTTCTGGCCCTCCTTGTAGATGAGCATCACATTAGTCATTCTTCAGTCATGTGGGACCTCCCTTGTAGATGATTGTTGATAAATGATGGAGAGGGGCTTAGTGAGCTCCCCTGACAGCTCCCTCAGCACTCTAGGGTGGATCCTGTCTGGCCTCATAGACTTGTGCAGATCATTAACTATTTCCTCCTGGATTGCGGAGGGGTTGTTCTGCTCTCCATCCTTACCTTCTAGCTCAGGAGGCTGAACACCCTGGGTGAAGCTGGTCTGAATAGTAAAGAAGGAGGCAAAGAAGGCATTAAGTATCTCAACCTTTTTCTCATCCTTGGTTGCAATGTTCCCTTCAGCATCCAGTAAGGGATGGAAATTATCTCTGGCTCTTTTTTTACTGTTGATGTATTTTCAAAACCGTTTTTTTGTTGTCCTTTATCTTGGTGGTCAAATTGAGCTCCAGCTCAAGTCCTAAAATGCCTGTTTAAGGAAGAGTTACATAATTATGGCACAGTCTTACACAAAGAAGGAAACATTCTAGACATAACTGTGGACAATAATTGTAAAATCAAGATCTTTGTTAAAGAAAGATATAATTACGTTTAATTTCAGCCACATATTTTATACTCTCTCTCCTTCTTATTGACATTGAATTTGGAGGACACTATCAAAGGGAGAGTGAAAAGAAAATTAAATTACAGTGAGATTGGAAATGGAGATACATATTTTGGAGAAAGATTATAGTGTCTAGACAGCTAACTTGGAAAATGCTGCTTTCCAGGTGCAGGGCAGAGTTACACATCTACTTCACCAAGGCTGAAAATAGAGAGGTGAAAAGACTAAATCTTGCTTCAGAAAGTTCCCAATAGAAATGAAGACAGCAATGGAACAACTAACAGGAGCACCTGGAGGGCAATGTTTGGAAGAAGTAGCAATGCAGTCTGCTTGCCTCAGCCAAAAGCTGAATGTAAGTGGGCTGAATGGGAAGTACTGTGCATGTAAGGAAAGTGTGGGCTGTAGAAGGAAAATATACAAGTAGCCTAAGTTTTACTTGATTTCTGTGGATATTACACACTTTTGGTTAAATTGCTGCTTTGCTCTGAAGTGATTGCCTTTGGTCATTTTCAATCAGACACTTCACAGTGGCAAGGAAGAAAAGGGGTCAGTTAGATTAAGAAGTGCAGTCAGGTTTATGGGCATGAGGGGAGCTGCCACCTGGAGATCTAGTCCTCGTGTACCTGCTATGGGACATTCATCTTTAAAGGAAGTGCTGAGTGCTGAGAACCAGACTCACCAGACTGAAGGGGACTGAGCTGTCTTCTTGACCCAGAAGTCTGAGAGAAGTTGTCTAGCAGTGGCACAGGAACTGTCTGTGTGCTGTAATTAATAAAGATTTTCTTCATCCCTACTGGCAGGAGAGAAGTGGGAATGCACTGGGAACAGCCCTTGGTATGTTTGTCATTGCCTCACTAGAGGGAGGCAAAAGTCTCCCATCTGAAGGTATTTGGTTTAGAATCCCTGGTATCAGATTCAAATATGACATGTAGGTTCATCTCAAATATTGATAGAGGACTGTCAGACTGTGATGGTTTGCACAATCTTTGTCATGTTTGTACTCTGTCCTCTCAGGTTTTAGATCTACTTATGGAACATATCAGTCATTGACCTTCTCTTTGAGGTGTTGATAAACTGCCAACATTTATTAATTTCAATCTATTGTTAATTGTGGGTTCTGCCAGCTGCATATAGAATTTAAAATACATATATATTTCTTTAACAAGGAGATTTGGGGTTGTTACTGAGTGTCCTTTTCTCTTTGTTGTCTAGGGGCAGTGTGGGCATATTATTTTGCAATGAAGTATTTAATTTTTCTGCAATACTGAGAGACTGGTGTTTATACTGCTTTGATGCCAGAGACTGGACAAAACAATCGGAATTGGCACCTGTAAAGAGATGTTGTGATTGCCAAATGTGACACGATGCAACAATTGGGCATTATTAGCTCACAGGTTTCCTGGCGCTGGAGGTAACAGCTATAGCCAAAAGTGTCTGGTACATTTGGTTAGAAGAAGATGATGTTCCCTCTTACACTTGCACCCCACCACTGTTATCTGTGAGATTCCATGTTAAATTATTCTGATTTCTTCTCTGGGGGCTGCATGTTCAGACTGTTTCTAAAGAAACCTAATCTTCACAACTGCTGTTTGATAGTATTCACACATCTATCACACACAGAATATTTAGTAGTAGTGTCATGTAATGTATGCATTTTACCCTTTAAAAATATACAGATATGTTAATTTTCTGGGGATCTTGTATTTGAGGACAATCAACTGGATTGCGATGTCTCTTCCTTTAGTGCTGATTTGTTAATCTGGATAGTGGTGAAGTTTATCACCTTAAGACTGAGGATAAATGAAATGTGAGACTAAGCATATTAATTTTAATATCATAAAGTGCTTGTAATACAAATAATCGGTCATATTATGATTGAAATATATAGATGCAAAAAATTTCAGTGGAAACAATTTTCATTTCATACAGCTTGATCTCCCCCATCCATTCTGATAGCCAGCTATGTACTGCCACCCAAATAACCATTACAAGACCTATCTGTGTGCTTAAATTTAAATATACATGTATATTAATTAGATTCTGACACAAAATTTCAGCATGCTTTTAGACTGAGAACAGTCCCATTGTCTTCTAACTGTGTACTTCCAGAGGCCAACATTGAACATATGCTTCAATCCTTGTACCTCCTTAAATCTTCTACTGAAAAATCTAGTAACAGATTCTAAGATGGAATTTCAGATTAAAGCACTGGACTATGAGAACAGTCAGCTATTTCAGCTTGGCAACTTTTGTGCATATAAATTTATTCTGTGCATCATCCATGCAAGAAGAAAGTTTGACAAAAAATAAAAAGATTAATT